>NC_142370.1:20874062-21046562 GCF_059441005.1 Hippichthys cyanospilos
TCAAGCGAATTGATGCCTATCCCAGCTGACATCAGCCAGTCAATCACCAATTCTACAATTGAAACTGTACAAAATAAGTGACTGTTTCTACGGGACTGACTGCTCTCGAATTGGGAATTGTCTTTTTTTTTTTTTTTTGCTGGCACCACAGCTTCAGCTAATGAGCATATGATTCCTGCTGCAACCCACTTGGAATTTCCTTTCAATGGAACGCTGATTAGGAATGGTGTATGGCCTTGTCGAATTAGGCCAGATGGGTTCAGCAACAGGTTTAGAGTTTGGAACAAAGCACAGTAGCTACATAATATCCAGGCATGAGATGCCAGAGGTGACTCACTTCATCTAAATTATTTATTACATCAACATTTAAGTGGCTTATCACCTTAGGTGGTTTAAAAATGCATGCTTATTTCATTGGAAAGATCTGACAGCCATAGTAAAAATAAGCAAACCCTAATTACAATGAAACTGTGACATTTTGTAAACCTAAATAAGTAATGAATACAATAATTTATTGATCTTTAAATCCTTTTCAACTTGGCTGTTGCTCTACCTAAAGCACTTTATTTCCTAATTTTGAAATGAAGTGGCGGCCAATCAGACGACCCAAGCAGGTGGAAATCAAAATCTAACAAGAAACATCATTAAACAAGAAAGCAAGACAAAACAAAAGCAAAAAAAAAAAGCTTGAATGTCACTAAAACCAAATCAACAAAAACACAGATCATGACAAAGCCATTTACCACAACCATACATTAAGAGTACAGTCAAATCAATGAAATCCAGACCAGTTGCCAGTGTTGAACTTTTGTGGCTACCACTCAATAGCGCTACAATGTTACAATGTTGCAAAGTGAGTGCAGAGCATCCTAATCTTTGAACCACTACCATGGTAGAATATGAGAAGCAGGGATATGTCACTGACCTGAAAGCAAACCATTCTAGGAGGGCACTGGGTATGTCTGTATTATCCGTCTTCCCCATGATGTGCTCCTTCTCTGTCGTCGAACTTTGCTATCTTGCCAATTGATGACTTCCCTTTACCTTGTTGACCCCATGAACACTGTGTAGACTGATGAGCTATGAGCAGTCAAGCAGTCAATTGACATAACAGATATTGTGGTATGTCAGCCAACCTCAAGAGAGCTTCAAGTAACAACGCAATGGTGCTGGACCAGCCCACCCAGAACTGTTCCGTCGTTTTTGGAGGAGTGTCCAGGGTGTCACCAACAAGAGTCTTCGAAATCTTCTGACCTGATTTGATCTGGGCATCTAAGGGCCAATAATGAGCACCATGGCAACAGAGATCGTTGCGTTTCTTCTCAGTGTCTTCGGGTGGATCCTGGTGGCATCCACACTTCCTTCAGATTATTGGAAGGTTTCCTCAGTGGACGGGACGGTCATCACTACGGCTACCTTCTGGTCCAACTTATGGAAAACATGCGTGACTGACTCCACGGGCGTGTCCAACTGCAAGGACTTTCCCTCCATGCTGGCTCTGGATGGTGAGTTGAGTCCAAATTTTTCTGGAACCTTTTAAGGAGAAGATTTAGATCAGGAGAGTTTGAAAGTCATATTCCGCATGTGTTGACAAGAATATTATTAGGTGAAGCATGCCCGATAAAAACACCATTATCCTCCATCATCACTCATTAGTCCTGCCGCCCCTCTGTCCCTTTTATCAAGCTTACATCCAAGTATGTCGAGGCCTAATGATTACGGCCGTGTCCCTTGGTTTTTTTGGCGCCATACTTGCCCTGCTTGGAATGAAGTGCACCAAAGTCGGAGGCTCCGAAACAACCAAAACTCGCCTGGCAGTCTTTGCAGGTTGTCAGTACATCCTCAGTGGTAAGACCTACTCACCAATTGTTTAGAGCGCAATTTATCTCTGTCACTAGATTATGTGTTGATTTTGCCTCCACAGGCCTGTGCTGCATGACTGCCTGCTCCATCTACGCTCACAGGATCACCACCGACTTCTTCGACCCCCTCTTTGTTGCTCAGAAGTAGGTCCTCACAACAACTTGAGTGATGTGTTAAGTCCCATTGTAAATTTGAGCCGTCCATGGCAGGTTTGAACTGGGAGCAGCACTCTTCATTGGCTGGGCTGGAGCTGTGTTATGCATACTGGGTGGTTCGGTTTTCTGTCTCTCCCTATCAGCGGGCACAAGCGTCAGGCAAGTTGAATGGTGACAATAGGCATAATTCAGGAACCGTTCTGAGAACAAATTAAGACTCTTAAAACTGCTTGCACACTTTTTTTATGGACATTAGTGACTGTTGTCACTGATGGTTTGTTTTTTTTTGTGCTGATGTTTTATGTACATACCATTGGGAGCTGAGTTGGTTGAAAAAGGTATTAGGTATTTATTGGAAATACAGGTGGCCCTGAATGGAGCCAAACGCTGTCATAATGATGACAAGTGACAAAAAGAAACTTGAATGTTAAAAAAATGTTGAAACTGACAAAACCGACATGGAAAAAAAATGGAAACGAGGGAAAAATCTAAACCAAAGAATGGTGTGTGAATGAATACTATAAGCCAGCATTAGCACAAATTGTCTTCAGTTCGCTTTCTTCCTCCTGGGGTTTGCAGAGTCCATCAATTTTCAAGGAGCGCTGTCAGGCCTGAGTACACACAAGGTGAGGACAGCAAGACTACTAGAAGCCTCCAAAGAGAACTGCTAAAGCCATCCAGGCAGTTTGGAAGAAACATCTATGTGTGAACTGCTTGCCAACATGAGGTCATGCATATGGGTGAGCTTTGAATGAGAAATACAGTAACAAAGGACATTTGCAAATGCTTCTTTAAATATGGCAGATTAGAGGCACCCGGCACACAAGTCTGCATTCAATTCAAATCATCACTTTTAAAAAGCCGGTCTTAAGATCTTTGCTCAGATATTCTTGGAAAATCCCCATGTTTTGCATGAGATGGGTTGTCACAACTTTGGAAATAAAGAAACCGTTTATGTTCAAACCCTTTATATTTGTGGCATGAATGTACTGGCTACAGCTTCAACGAGAAATCTGTCAATTTTGAAAGGGGAGCTTCTGTTAATATTATTAAAGTGGAAAGATTCGTCACATGAGGGCCTCTTATGTGGTCTCCGTTTTTAATGATGTGACCTCCAAGGACCAGTGGGTCATTTTTGAAGGCATAGAGAATTTGCACACTTGACAGAAGGTTTCCCCACCAATAAGCCATCAATCTGCACCTCTGAATTAATCATCAGGAGGAAACTAAGGCAATGCCCTACACGTTCCACTGGATTCATAAACAAGTATCAGGTGTCCATGACATTACAAAGAGGTAGTATTGTGTTTTCAAACTCAGCATGCTATTTTACAATGAAATACAATTGACTTTGGCTGGAAAATTGTGGGAAAAAAATGTACATTTTGGACTTCCTTTAAGTAGTTTTAAGTATATTTTATTTTCATTTTTATTTTATTTGGATTTCAAATTTAAAGGATCCAATTACAATAAAAAAGTACAAAGTTCACTCGTTTCGATGAGGGTGTTCTCCCTAAGCCTGTAGGTGGATTGTCGAATCGCAATTTTAATGTATTCATCTCCAATATTTTTTTAAAAGTCTCTGCTTTACAAGTAGAGGAAGTGGCCCAAACATATACAGTACTACACCGCTTCAATTGTATTAAGGAACACCAGCCACCAGAGAGCAGCATTAATGCACAGCGAAACGTCATAGACGCGGGGAATATAATATCCAACAAGTAGACTATGTTTGAGGTGGATAAAGCCAACCTTTTCAATGAAATAACTGACTGCCCTTGCACTTATTTCAGGTCACTTAAGCTTCGCCGTGCTACTCTCAAGTCTATTACAGTCACACTGGCATTTTCATTGTTGTTGACAGAGTTTTAATTACTTCCCACATCACCTGCTCAGCTGCTCAGCATAAAGCCATTACAGGAGTGTCTTTTAATTATGGCAAAGCAGGCTCAATCAGGTTTCAGTCTCGTCTGGAACACGCTAACGTCATTGAGAAGGAAATGTGCACAGAGGTTGGTAAAATTAGCAGGAACGCAAATAATGAGCCATGGAAAATAAAGATATACTGTATGTGCAACCTACCTATGCCGCTGACTCGGCAGTCCAATTTGTGCAACAAGTCTTTGGTAATTGGAGATGTATGCTTAGATGTGCACTCTCAGCACCGGTACCAATTTGGCAACTGTAGTAATGGGAACTCATGCAACACTTCTCTCCCACCCGCATCTTGAAACTTGTAGAACAACAACAATATAGCACTGTTTTGTGTTTGCGACCCACTCGGTTTTTCTTTTCCTATTTGGATTTGGATGAAAGCTCAACATTCACTTTGTGCAGAAGGAAATTAGCCGTTTCAAAAAGGGCACAAAAAGAAAAACGTCAAGGACAGAGTGCAGCAAGCTTTGAAGGACCCTGCTCTTGGAGAAGCCCAGGGATGAAAATTCGAGTGGTTCAGATCTGGGGCTTTTTGATGACAGTACTGGGATGGATTTTCGTGGCTTGCACCATGGCCATGGAGGGCTGGAAGATCAGCTCTGTTGGGGGTATGGGAGGCTCCTCCATCTTGAAGGTGGCCTGGTACTGGTCCAGTCTATGGAGATCTTGCTTTACAGATTCCACAGCTGTTAGTAACTGTTACGACTTCCCCGTGCTCTGGTCTGTGGAAGGTGGGTACCACATTGCCTGAGAAATCTCAAACTTTCCCTGAACTTAAAGGCGAAGTTACAGGTTGTGTTTTCTTGTGTGATTCAAGGCCACGTTCAGATTGTGAGAGGTCTGCTGATGTCTGCTCTGTCCCTGGGCATGCTGGGCTTTGTGCTCAGTTTGTTGGGCATGGAGTGTACCTTCATAGGGGGAAAAGACCAGTCAAAATACAAGAAGATCTACACTGGTGGTTGGTGCCACATAATCAGTGGTATAGTCTCAATTTAATTCTATTAATGTGATTAGATTAATGAGTATGTAGAAGTCATAAAACACACTGACTACAAACCTAAGCAGAACTAAACAAATGTTGAGCTGATGCCTCTCTGACAGTGTCTGTCAAAAGTGAGTCATCATTTTCAATGGTGCATAATGGGCACTGAGTAACAAAGTATCCATAACACTCTATTGAGAAGTTACTTCTGGTGTCTGTGTGCAGGTTTGTTGTCCACAGGTGGATATGCTGTTTATGCGCAATATGTCTCAGTAGAATATTTCAACCCAAATTTTGATGGTCTTAGGTAAGTAAAGTATTCAATACCAAACAGAAGAAATACTGTACGCCAAAACGGGCTTTAAACTGATCCCATCCCGAATGGACTCAAGGTTTGACCTGGGCACCCCGCTTTTCCTCGGCTGGGTCGGGTCTGTCTTTCAAATGGCCGGTGGTACCTTCTATCTATGGTCGGTCTGCAAGCCACTATGTGGACAAGAACAGACGTGAGTCAACAATGAACACTATACCAAAGTAAACCAATGCAACACAATATGTGTACATCATATATGTAAAATGCATAAAACAGACTTAGATACACTCATAAATGCCACAAATAGTACTTTAAATAGATAAATTTTATATATATATATATATATATATATATATATATATATATATATATATATATATATATATATATATATATATATATATATATATATATATATATATATACTATATATATATATATATATATATATATATATATATATATATATATATCTATCTATCTATCTATATATATATATATATATATATATATATATATATATATATATATATATATATATATATATATATATATATATATATATATATATATATGAATGGAATAATATATAAAAACAGCTAGAGAGATGAATAATGGAAAGACAAATGGATATATGGCCAGAGATGAAAACATCAGAAAAAACACAAACAAAACAAAACTGTGCTTCTCTTTCCATGCAGGGTGATAATCCGACAGTTGCCAGATGTGGAAAAAGACCCCAAATTCAAGTTCACCACAGAGCTGTCTTCGGTCTCTGAAAGTACCTCCAAGAGTAAAGTCTCCTCTCTATCCGAGCTGTCATCAGATCGCTCCAACTTGTCCGTCATCTCCTCAGTATCAACATCTGGAAGCTCAGCTGAAATAGAGCAAAAGTCGAAGCGAACAAACACTTCCGCCACCTCAATGTCCGATTCGGAATCTGGCCTCTTGTCCAGATACAGTTCATCAACAGCATCAGGGTCACGTAGTGTGTCCTCATTGTCTGGCAGTTCAAGGAGCCATGCAGTGTCTTTCCAAAAGAACTACTACATTTGAGTGGCACAGATGTCCACGAATGACTAAAGAAGACCAAGTGTTGCTATTCTTCGAGCTGTAAAGAAGAGTAGGGGCAAAAGCTGTTTACTAATCATTTTTTATCTTTGATGGATTAAAGGTACCTTGCAGTGTTGCAATCAAGACCTGTTAAGCAAGCCTAAATTCAGTCCTAGTCAAGAGAAAAACTGAGGCAAGAAGGGATTAAGGCTTGTTTGATAATATTTGGAGAAGTTGGAATGTAAGAAAATTAAATAAAGGTTATACTGTATAAATTAGAAGGTGAAAATCTATAATGTTTCCAAGTTCTTTTTATTCTTCCCACCCACCCCAAAAAAAAAAATAAATGCATTTGTACTTCAGAAATATTCTCTTAACCAAAGTATAATACTACAACTATGTACAGGCATCTTTAGATCCAAAATTTGACAAGTAGGAATTTGTCATGATATGTGGCCTGGAACAAAAATGAACAGTCAGTCAGTGACATTGTTAACAGTTTCATGATGGATGGTATCAAGGTGTTTTGTGGTATGTTTCAGAATACCTGAATTCTGCTTGCATTCCAGAGTTCCACACTCATTTTACATGCTGTTGAGCTCATTCACTGGATCCCATTCAAACACATTCCTGTAGCATCCATGAAGCCCATGAGACATAATTGCAAGCATTTTCTATCTATATATTTTCTATCGATATTGCTAGTGCAGAGTTAGTAAGATAAAGCAAATTTAACATTGGATTACACATGGAGTTGTTTCAAATGTTTTCTCTTTATCTCTCATGTCGCTGAATAGTGTAACTAAAATGATTCACCTGAGTGAAATTTCAAAATTTGCAACCATGCACATGTGTTTTGCATGTCAGCTTCACAGTCAAAAGTATCCGTGTTCAACACATCTGGGTCCATTCTTTGAGCAGCTTGCAAGCGCTTGTATTTTCTTGAATGTAAACAAAAGTATAAAGTACACAAACAATAAAAAAATGTGTGTTTGGGTTATTATTTCTTTGGTGTATTAATGCTTCTTGCAATACATATGATAGCATTCAAAAGCTTTTTAATTCTTCTTAATGACAGATAGAAGGTAGAAGAGCAAGCCACAAAAGTTGTGGGATGAACAGCAGCAATGGGTATGTGGATTATACTCATGGAAAATTTGCCTAAAGCAAAACTTAATAGTTTTGTGTGTGTGGGAGGGATGGGGGGGGGGGGCAACCTGGCACCTCCCAACCTTCCAAACATGAGAGCTGCCTCCTTTATCTGGTTAATCCAGTTCGTCTCACAAGTCCCACATGCAGTCAAACAAAAGATGATGTAAGTTGCCTTCATTTGGGGACCTGAGCTGTGGGAAAGTGATAAATGCTGACTGAGCAAAACAGTCCAAAGAGATAAGGCACAAAACCAATTGCATTGAAAGCACTCGATGAGTGGTGCCGTAGGAAAGGTTGAAGTTGTGAGAGGGACTTTCATTTGTGTGTGTATGTTTTTTTTTTTTTTAAAGGTTATTAATTACTCACCATGAAGTACAGGACAATGGTAATGTACACAGAAATAGGCTGCTTTGTGTCCTGCCTTTGTGGCTGGATCCTGGTGTGCTCCACCCTTCCCACAGAGTATTGGACCTTCTCTGAGGTGGGCAGCATTGTGTTGACCACTTCCAACTACTATTCCAACCTGTGGAGGGACTGCATCTCAGACACCACGGGGGTGTCCGACTGCAAAGACTATCCCTCCATGTTGGCCCTGCCTGGTAAGATACGGACGGTACATTATGTGTCTGTTTAGAAATATTTGGCTTTGCTACTTATCCGGACTTGATCAAGATGAAGTGTAGTTTGAAAATTTTAGTCTACTTTTACATTGCAGGACAAATGTAACCTATAATGGTTGTCTTGAAGTCAAATCACGTTTCCTTGCAGCGTTCTTGCATGCGTGTCGAGCACTAGCAGTCTGCGCAGTCATCACTGGCTTCTTCGGTGGCGTTCTCACTCTTATAGGTATGAAGTGTACTAAAATAGGCGGATCGGAGGTTGCAAATGCAAGAGTGACCTTTGCAGGTGGAATCACCTATCTGGCCTCAGGTAAATTTGACGTGGGCAACTTCAAAAATACTACTGAGCTTTACAATTGGCATGGTGTATTTTGGAAGAATGGGATGTCTTTTTTCTAGGGTTCTGTGGTATGATTACTTACTCCTGGTGGGCCAACAGGGTCATCACGGAATTCCTCGACCCAAATTTCAGGGCACAAAAGTGAGTACGGTATGTCGGTCAAGGAAGGTGAATTCATTAGTGGAGGGGTGGCCAGGTGTATAATGTATTTATGCCAATATTCAGATTTGAGCTCGGAGCTGCGGTTTTCATTGGCTGGGGGGGATCCATCCTTCTGCTCTCTGGTGGGACTGTGCTGACTTACTTCTCTGGAAAGGAAGGTCTTCCGTCAGGGTAAAAAAAAAAAAAAAAAAAACAGAGCAAACAACCAACTTTCCAAATTTGAAATGACTTTTTTTTTTGTTGTTACAATATTTTCTCATTTCTGGTCTTTTATAGATCCTCCCATCCACCACAAAGACCAGCTACTTATGCCACCGCCCGCACCCGAAAGACGTATATGCTCCCACCAACCTCATCTAGGGTCACACTGGGGCCACCATTGTTTTATGAGGGTAGGAAGGGTCGACCGAGCAGAGCGGCAACAAAGACGACTGGTACCTTCAGTAGGGATGACTTTGTTTGAGCAAAAGCACACTCAAATTGAGGAAAGACCAGTAGTATTTGCCATTCTTCTCAACCTTTTTCCAAAAGGCCAGTTCAAATGACTGGCTGACTGTCACTAATGCAGTAAAATGGAACTTTTGACATCTATAGCCAGTGCTCCCTAAAAAAATGCCCCCTTTGTTTTGTTTTTTTCTTATTTATCACTCACAAAGATTCTTTTCACAAAATTAATGTTTAATATCACACAGAGACAACCCAAGGATATCTAAAATGCAATTTCTAAACGACCATTTGACCCAATGTGAAAAAAGAAATTGTGCCCCAAAACTCAATCGCTTTTGGATCATGCATCAGGGCAATGATCCAAAACACACCAGAAAGTCCACCTCAGAATGGATTAAAAAAAAAAAAAAAAGTGAAGGTTTTGATGTGGCCGTCAAAGTCCAGATTTAAGTCCAATTGAGATGCTTGAAAACCCTCTCATGTGGCAGAGTTGAAACAGTTCTGTAAAGAAGAGTGGTTCAAAATTCCTTCACAGCCGTGTGAAAGTCTCGAGATCAATTAGCAGAAAATTTATTTTAGTTATTGCTGCCAAAGGTGGGCAATTACTTTCAGATGTGCCTTTTATTCTGACATGGTGAATAGTAAATTAGACACTAAATTTTAGATACTCTCGGGTTGTCTCAGCACGATATAATTATTGGTTTGATTAGAGGAAATCGTTGCAAGTGATAAATATGGAGAAGGAAAAAACCCCACAGAAATCAAGAATGGGGCAAATACTTTTCCACAACACTGTAAACTGAATTTGAGAGCCATGCTTTGAAGATATTATTCTTACAAAGAAAATGTTTTATGTTTTTCTTATTCATTGTATGATTGCTTGTGTTTTATGCATTTGTTATATTTATGTTTATGTATTTGTTTTCTTTTAACCCATGGTTGGTTTTACAACTGCAAGTGTCTTGCATATATCGTGACAAATCTTTCCTAAATGATCTTTAACCGCAAACACAAGAAACTGTGAACTCTGTTTAAAATGTTCTCGACTGCGGTCTGGTCAGCTGTCGCTTCCAACAGCTTCAAAAAACAATTACCACTAAAATGCAGCATTGTGCTTGGTGCATGGAAAAACAAAAGCAAAGTCTTGTGATGGTTTTTGGAAGAGTTTTAGGTTTCTTAATAAAAATATAGTGTATACATGAATTCATCAATAAATTGCTGTATTGCTTGTAAAAATATTTCTCTATAGAAAAACACACAGAGGCTTAATTTAACGAAAAAATATAAACAAGTGATTTTACATGAAGTGCTAAACAAATTTATTACACCACCACCAAATACCCATCGTGAGCTTTTTTGCAGTTATCCTATTTTTTTTAATTTATAATAGTTTACCATGTATCAGTATGCAAAGGGTCTATAACTCAAACTATATCATTGTAATCGTTAATAATAATGCTAGAAAATTTCAAGAGTTAGTTATTTAGAAAGAAATTGACAAAAAAAATAGAAAAGCACATTATTTCTTCTTAAGAAGTCAGATTACATTTATGGCAGCTACTTATATTCCTGAACAGAAATACCGGTAGTTTCCCTGTATATTATTTTCACATTTTGTGAAATGCAGTCTAATAATTTTGTTCAGCACTAAATGTGGAACAAATAAGAAACTTCCAAAAAAAAAAAACAGGTTTGAAAACATGGGCAAAACACTTGGCACAGGGATGAGGTAATATTGAAAATGCTGAGCTACACTAAAACAGACTATTCTGTCGAGTTGGTTTTCCATCTCTGGACTTGAGGTTGTTGGTCTGGTGTGCCCAATAATGCGGGTGTGGTTTTTGACAACAAAAGGTGGCGTTGTCTATTGTTTGCTGCTCCTTCTGCAATCTACCAGAAGCTTTACTACAGTCTGATGTGCGGCAGAGTAGTTTGTCCTAATTGTTAAAGTCTTCTGAGTCACAGATGTCACTGAGATTACACAAACTGCTCTTCAAGGTGCTCCCTGTCCCAGCTTCGGTCAAACCTAACGAGCACAAGACAAGAACCCAACATAAAAAGGAAATATTTGACAGGGAAATTAGAACCCTTGAATTACACTCATAAACATTGTATTCACAAGTTTTTTTTTTTTGTTTGTTTAAATTTTGTATGGGCGACTTAAAAAATTGTGTTATATTTATATAAAACAGGAAAGGGGAACCTTGACGCACCGGCTTAATTTGTCCCATTACCATTGTGCATTCAATGGTCCTTGGAAAAAAAACAAAAAACAAAACTACACATAAGGTGAGACGAGATCTTGCAAATTTGTTTTTAAGGTATTTGTGGGCAAATTTAGTCATTCGGGCACCATTCCAATTCTAAAAAAACGTGGTGGGAGCCGGGGTGTCAGAAAGAATCCAACGCAAGCAACATCAGCCTTCAACCTTCTTGAGAGTGGGGCAGCTATACTAAGCACAATGTAATTGCTTCCAGAATACATATGTATTTCAACATAATATTATCATAGCTAGTGCCACGTTTAGGCGCAGAGGCGAGGCACTGACTGACCTGATCTAGGACCCTTTCCTAGGGAAGTGTTTTTTCCTGTGGAGGAATCCCACACGCTAGTGCTAACTGAGTCCTGGCTCCTCTGCCCCGTTTCAGAGTGGTGAAGCTGATTCAACTTTCCTTGTCGGTCCACAAAAGCAGAACTGCCATCTTCACTGCTCTCCTCCAGATCTGAGGACTGACGCCATATTCCAACATGAACTCAATCTAAATATGAAACTAATATGCAAAATCGCTTGTCACTGTTATTCTCACCAAAAATTCCTGAACCTCATCGTTGGTCTCTGGCAAAATGCTCACACCGCCAAATGGTTTCTTTGATGCTTTATTTGCCACCTGACTCTCAATTTTCCTTGCCAGGTCACTGACCTTATTTTCTAAAAAAGAGAAGACATAGCTACAAATGACATCAATGTAGTTGTTTGTTATAGTAGCAGCAGTAGTAAAAGGGGAAGTTTGTCCCAAGCCCCTAAAGAAATATTTTCGTTACATGTGTTAAAAATGTCAGCGTAAACCCGACAGCAGTACATTAGTAAAATGATCTGTGATCTTACCTTTACCAAAGTTGGTCTCATCTACGTTGCCA
The DNA here is from genome assembly GCF_059441005.1 of Hippichthys cyanospilos. Classification (NCBI taxonomy): domain Eukaryota; kingdom Metazoa; phylum Chordata; class Actinopteri; order Syngnathiformes; family Syngnathidae; genus Hippichthys; species Hippichthys cyanospilos. The sequence goes on from NC_142370.1 coordinate 20,886,224, forward strand.
TTCTGGTCTTTGAAACTTTGGAGCCGCCTCGAGTCAACCTCCTGCAACTCACTGACATCTGACGACTCATCCTCATTGTCTTCATCATCATTGACATTTTCTAACTTCATGATCGCCGCCTTGATCGCGCCACCATCCGGCTGGCTTTTGGAAGATGAGAGCCCAGCTAGAGCTGGCCTTGTCTGGATCAAATTGGATTTTCTTGCACCAATTTGAACTGCTTCCTCCTTATTTATTCTGGCCTGTGAAATTTTGCCCAATCGGTTTTGAGAAGGCTCAGTGTCCTCCATATCTGTATCCCCGTCTTCCGAATCCACAAAACAACTGAAAAGGGGTGTTCTGAAAGCAGAAGCAAAGTCTCCCTCAATTATAACACCCAAGCAACCATTTGTAACCTACAAACAACCATCCATGCATCCTGTAATTACAACACATTGCGATCAAGTTTGTTACTGCACATAAATGACTTGAATATTTCCATTCAGCTTTTTTTTGTTTTTTTTCTCATGTTTTTCAAGATTTGGACTTACTTAGGAGTGTGCTCTTTATGTCTAGCTTTGTGGCTGGGCGTTGACGTCTTTTGTTGAAAAGCCGTCTTGACTCTTGGTGCGGGTTGGGGAGTCTTGGCCTGCCGGGCTGCAGCTTCAGAGATACCCTGCGATGCTTTGGATGGTAGACTGCCTGATCGAGGACGTGTCTGCAACACTACACAGAAGAGGAACAAAGTTGATGCACGCCCTACAAGCATCCTAGCTTCAAACACTAACTTAAGATGTAAACTAGTCTGCGGCAGAGACAATCTTTCACAAGGTGACTAATAGAGTGACTGTCACAGCTTAGAAAGTTTACTAAGAGGTTTGTCCAATGATGTTATTATCATACCCAGAACAGAGTGCCTGGATTTGTCTGGAGACTGGAGATTGGAGTCCTTCTTCAAGCCCAGCTTCCGCTCCAGAGCGTTCGTTATGTCCACACGATGGCGCCAATAGTTAGGCAACCTCTTTGCAAGGCTCTGTTGCATTGTATCTAAATTGGTAAGAATGGATCTGAGGTCTTTTGTCTTCAGTTTTCTCTGATCCTGAGAAAAGTGGGACACAGAGTGAAAAGGGATGAAAATTGTGAGAGTGATGAAAAGTGAAAACTATTAATCGCTCTCAAAAATGTTATTTCATTAGGACAGCTGTGAAAATGTTGTGAGATTTTCCATGTAACCCTCCACCAACACACCTGATTCATATGATCGAGAGCATTTATCAGGCTTTTGCAAAGTTTGTTGGCAAAGCTTATGAATGGAACTAGGTGTGTTGAAGGTGTGCTTGTTGTCAATAACAGCACACACAAGGCTCAGGAGGATCGGACTTTGGCATCCATTTTACACCAACATCTTAACTTGGAATTGGAGTTTGTACATATTCGGTCTTGCACAACAACATTTGAAAAAAAAAACAAATGGATAAAATTTGGGCGTGGCATGACATGAGTGGTAGAGTGGTCATCTCCCACTCCCAGAAAGCGTGGGTTGGACCTCCCGACCATTGTGACCATGTCAATGTGTCCTTGAGCGAGACACTGAACCCCGGTTGCTCCTGATGCTGCATCATCGGTAGATACATGAATAGATAGTGAAAAGCCTATCATATAGGCTTTCCTGTCAGTGGGGTTGATGTGGATTTATACTGTAAAAATTTACAATATTATTGTGGGGATTATATTGTTGTAAAAATATGTCAATTACCTTCAGCGCAGTACAAAGATGTTGTTTTCACGCTTGCTTCTTAACATTTTCAGTGTCATTGAAGATGAGAGACAGCAAAAATCAATTTTAACAGGTCTGGTAGTGAATGAGTCAATGGTCAATGAATTTAGGTAGTTTGAACCATGGGTTGAAAAAAAAAATCCTTCTCTGGATCAGCCCAGGACACTACAAATAGGTTATTTTCTGCTATGCTAAGCGGGCAGTATCTTACCGGCTTCACGCCCAGGTTCTCCAGCTTCGTCATGACAACCTGCTCAAGATGTCGCTTGATTTCGGTCTTGTTGGGGATCCTTCTGACAGGCACTTTGAGTTTCTTCTTTAAAAGAGGTTCAGACTTTTTCTCCACTGGCCTCTTTTCGGGAAGGCTGGGCAAGTCTGTAAAAGATCAAATTGCCTGTTTATTTCCACTAGCCTTTTTATGGGGAGGCTGGTCAAGTCCGTAAATGGTTGAAATGCCTATTTATTAACACCTTTCAGCGTAAGTCGACTTGTATACCCAACTTCCATGTAGGAGACCAAATTGATATTAGGCTTTTGTCTATGGTCACAGAGCAGGATGTGCTCATTAGTTCAAAGGTGTGTAAAAAGACAGAAAAGTGTGCAGCTTTATTTTTATTTATTTTTTTTACAGTAAGTTTATCATGTTGGTTGTTGTTATTTTGGAACGGATTGGAAACAAAACTGGAAACTGTGTGATTAGCTGTTACACTCAGAGGAGCTTTCATTGACATAAATGAAGTACAGTATATGCAAAATAACAACACTGACCAAGAACCTGTTATTACACAAAGGCGACCAAGCGAGTCAAAACTACTGCCTCTGAGTGGTTTGAAGTTGGACTGAGCCACTATAGCCTTTTAAGGTACTGAGTGGGGAAAACAAGATATATAAATGGACATAACATAAAGTGGTCTCAGTCACAACCAAGCTGAGAAAATGGCCGCTCAACAGACTGATGCTGATGATGATTCATGCAAACAACATGCAGTCCACCAACTCTGTTCAAAGTTCCGGTTCTGTTTTACCTTCCTCCTCTTCTGACAGCTCTTGTATTGGATCCAGCTGAGGAACTGAGATGGGCGCCTCTAATAGAGGTTCATAGATAATTGGAAGTTAGGGAGATAAAACAGGGTTTGTAAGAGAAGTGGGACAGGAATGGAGCGGGTGTATTCCTTAAATAATCCATCACGCCACAAAGCCCATGCTCAGACACTCTGGGAGTTCATCTTTATTTCACAATTCACGTTCAGAACTCACCAATTACAACTTTCTTTGATTTAGGCTCTGGAGCTGGTGCGTTTACTAATGATGGAACACAGAGAATGAGACTGCATCAGGATCGTACTTTTCCTGGTGAAGAAATTGCCCAAAGGATCATCTTTACCTGGTACTTTGAAGACTTTGGTGGGTGGATTTGAAGATGTATTCTGTATCTGCGAGAAGAAAAGAATCAAAATATTGAGACTTATGATACATACGGCATGAACACACGATTTGTTTGTTTTGTCCATCCATCCATCCAATATCCGGAGCTGCTTATCCTCACTAGGGTTGCTGTCTTGCTGGTGCCTATCCCAGATGTGTATGGACAGTAGGCAGGGGAAACCCTGGACTGGTTGCCAGCCAATTGCAGGGCATAGAGACAGACAACCATTTATGCACCCAATCGCACCTAAGGATAATTTAGTGTCCAATACACCTGCCATGTGTTTTTGGAATATAGGAGGAATCCCGGATAGAACCCATGCAGGCTTGGGGAGAACGTGCAAACCCCACACAGGAAGGCAGGAGCGAGCTGGATTGAACTCGGCACTCTGAACTGTGAGGCGGGCATGCTCCCCACTCTTCTGCCAAACCGCCTTGTCATTTGCAACCTGACTTTAATCTATTACTACCCTGAGCAGCACCCACCAGCAAGCCTATTAAGTACGTGTGCAGAATCAAAAACATGATCATAAAGTGAATGTTCAATATTACTTGAAGGACCATCCTACTTGCTGGAAATGGCACACGAAGTGACAAAAAACTTTTTCTTGAGGGAATATTTTGAACACTCGACATCGTTTAGAATTGTGATGAAAAAACAAACTTGCACTGTTCTGATCAACTACATGCGAGACCATTAAAATAGTGCATAGGCCATCATCAAAGGGTAGATCGACTCTATGATTTTCTTTACAGCCATTCGTTCTAGGTATCCATCTCAGGGGGCTGCTGTGTTGCCACTTGGGGCGGACCGAAAATAATATCAAGTTGCTCAGGTAATAAACAATCAAGGCTCATCTGGTTTCTGAGTTTGGTAATGGGATAACTGCAAGATGAGCTGTGAATGGTCGTCACCTAATCCCTAGATCCACTGTGATGTGGTTATCACTCAACAGCAAGAGGCAAACTGGACGACCTCTGAATCAAAACAGGTGGATTTTGCTGCTTAATTCATATTCATATTCCACAAGCACCTCAAAATTACAAAGATGTTCCTCAAACTAAGTCATTGATTACCAAAAGTGCCCCCCCCCCCCCCAAAAAAAAAAATCACACCTTGTAGAACAATTTTGAATGAATGTGGCCGTATGAAAGAATGTGACCTTTGCAGCAACCTGTAATCAACATTAGTTTTTGACAATGTGCATCAAAATAAAGCGTTGTTAATTGCAAAGGCATAGCGAATGTATCGGATCTCAACGGTTTTGCGCACCTAAAGTTGTAGTTACTGTAAGCATATTTTCTGAATGGAACTTTTCCAGGAAAAGTCTCAGCTTCCTGTGGATAAAGCCCTCTATCTATTGTACAGTACCGTGTCATCATCATATCACTCAGCTCATGCAGCAAATAAAGGAAATCCTGAACAAGAGCTGCGCTTCCAGTTTGCTTCCGCCTTAGCGCACACTCACTGTGAATATTGATGAATGTGCAACTGTACTAACCTGCTCCCTTTGTTCTCGAATGGTTTGCTCCTTCTCTTGCAACTTCCTTTGCATCACTTGCTGCTGCCTTTTGCTCTGCTCCTGATGCTCCATTGTGGCCGCCTGCAATCTGCTCAACTCTTCCTGCAGCTAAAAAGGGAACGTTTTTCTCAGGAGTGGTTTAAACAGTTGGGAAATGAAATAATAAATTTTTTTTTTTTTAAAAAGTACAAATGATACTGTACATCGTTCTTTTCTGACTCGTGAAGACTTGTGATTTTCCGCAGCCTCGACTCCCATTTCTTGTCCTGCAAAAAATGTTTTTTAAATATTAGATTGGAATGAAAATCGAGTTTACTCTGGGAATAAAAAGAATCCAGCATAATTCATTGATTTCACCTGCTGCTTTAGTTGGTGTTCCAGATTCTGAATGGCTTGTATCTGCACCATCTCCACTGCTTTAAAATGATCCAGCTCTTTTAACAGATCTTTGTCCTTGGACAGCTGCTTTTCATCCTGCATTTGAAAATAAATAAATGAATAAATAAAATAAATAAATAAAGTGGACACATAATAAGAAGAACAATAAAATGTCTTTTCTGACCTCTGCTGATCTTGCTTGTATAATGTGCTGGTGTTGAATAAGCTCCTTCAGGTTTTTAATCTGTAGTTTGAGGCTTTCTATCTGTGATTTGTTCTCACTTTCTCGTATCTCTGAAAAGGCAGATAAAAAAAAATGGATGCAAAAAAAAAAAAATCACCATTTGTCAACTGAAATGCCATATTGCTATCTGACTCACGTAGCTCACTCTCTTCTATGTGTCGCTGAAGCTTTTGATTCTGTGGAGGAAAGTAAAAGTGGCAAGTTTTTTTTTTTTTTTTTCTTACATTACGTATCGCAACATTTTTTGGACTCTTACTTCAGCTGTTTTAGCTTCCAAAGTCTGTTGCTGTTGAACCATCTGCTCTTTTAAACTGTTCATCTCCAATTTCAGGGCTTGGATCTGAACGTTATCTTCATTGTTTGATTGTAATGCTGGTCATGAAAAAAACTGTGATCATAACACACAAATTCACTGCAGAAGATACTCTTATGATTTGTCTTACGTATATCATTCTCATCAGGGTGGCGCCGCTGCATGTGACTCTGGAGAAATGAAGCTGTGAGGAACTTCTTTTTACAATATGCGCACTAAAACAAAACAAAAGCAGGTGTGTTAATAAAACAAATTGCTATGTGAGAATGGAACATCAAAATCCCTTTTCCCTAAATCGGTCTGATAATTATTAGTTAATACAAATACAGCTTTGCTTATCAATCTCATAATTACATTTAATCTTTGTATTGAGCAGTTGTCATTAATATAACTGAATAAGTGATGACTTTCTTCATGTTTATCATCTTTGTTTAACAAGCATGGATTTTCCCATTGAGTGAGTCCATTTTTAATTATTTTTTTTTCCAGTATTCACACTGTTTGTGACATTTTGGGTTGGTGGTGTGCACTGAGTGAGTTACTCTATTAATAATTTAGCAGCGGCTGATAGTGAGCTGCTTGTGCATAGCTAGCAACCACCTGCTGTCATGACACACACTATCTGTTGCCTTGGCAACTGCTTGGCCTCACTTCGAGTGAGACCTGTATCAAAGACACCTGAGCAATTTCAAATGGACATAAATGCACTGTTGGAATATGAATGCACTCGGCTACAGATTGTATGCTATACCATGCGTACCAAATACTATACAAAGAAATGACAGGGGACAAATAAAGTATAGTCATTGGTTTTTAGCCAGCTATCCTGGTGCAATACCACTTGGGACTCCTTTGTAAGTGGATTAAAACCTCAACTGAACCCACCATCTGCTGGCCAGCTGTAAGGATACCCTTCTTTCTGTCTAAAAGCAAAGCTCCAATCCCAAACAATGCAATCAAATGAAGCTCTACAATAAAAACACAATCACAAAAAAAAATAAAGTCTCAATCTCTAGTGATTTCTATTATTTGGCCACTGAGGAGAATGACAGAATAGTTGTGAGTGGGGCTCAATACACACGAAAAATAAACTTCCAGGCATGGCTTTAAGAAGAATTGACTATGTCATCAGTACCTTTTGACTATTGGTGATTTGTGGGGCAAACAGGGTTTGCTGTTTGCGTATGATCTTTCTCCTGTTCTTGAGTTCGGCCGTCATCGTCATCATGCTCTCCTCCTGTTTCTTCAACTGAGCCAGTAGCTGCTCCTGCTGCATGTTGGCGCTCGCCAGCCTCTCCTCTGCTGCTTGCAAATTTAGCGTGAGACATTCCTGACAGTGAAGGAGCCATTCGACCGTGAGCTGGGCCAACTGGAGAATCTTGATAAGAGCTCGGTCCACAGGACTCTGACAGCGCTGACATCGCTCCCCATCCAAGCTGCAGAAAGTCACGGTGCTTATGTGCTCCTGTAGAACATCCACATCTAGCTGGCTAATCACCAGATCAATATCTACAGCATGGATTCGCCGCCAGTCCACGCTCTCCCGGCGCTGGCGGAACCTGAAGGGCAGAATGGTGGGTGGCGCACAGGACGGAGCCATGTCTAGGGCAGAATGGACCTTTACAGAGTGCTGGCTGAGAGGGGAATTCAAGAGGGACGGAATCCCCGCTGACGAATGATTCCCCTGAGTATCACTGTTGTAGGGGTAGTAGACACCGTCTTGAAATGGCTGAAACAGACAATAAACCACGCCATTTAATTCTGGCTGGAGATGAATACCTAAACAATTCCCATCACGTAATCGACAGCGGCATTTTGGAGGAAATACTAATCTACCTGCTCCGGTCGAGCTCTCCTTACCATCTCTCTATCAAACACGAAGGACTTCCACCGCGATCGCGAATCGAAGAGCCGTGCTTTCTCTGTGGTTCCGCCTTCTCGCAGACAAGACGACAAACGCTCAAGCCGCGTTGCCGTGGAAACAGGAACGTGCTTCCCTAGAGAGAGAAATGTTGTGAAAACACTGCAGGCAATCAACTCGATGTTTCCCCAGCACCAGCAGTGCTTAACTACGTCCTGTGGGAGAGAATCAAAGCTTCGCAAAGATATGAATTCGGATTCCTCCATTTCACGTTAGCAACAGCTATTTTACCAACAATCCGTGAGGACAGTTACTGAAAACGGGCGTCGCTTTTGGTCAATTTGTACTGATAATCCCACAAACAATGCATTGGATTCATATTTTTGGTCTCGTTTTAACTTTGAGGTGAACAATAGCACGCGTGTTGAAACTTGTCCCCGGAGCGCCAGTAGCCCTTGAGGTACTATGAAGCTCAACGCGTGTTGTTTTGTCCACCCCGCTATGAAAGTTCCGACGAGAGTTGTCTTCTAACGGAGATCCGTCTAGTTAGCTTGCACGAAAATCGAAGAACAAACAAATAATACAAACCTTAAAGAATATGGCATTCGCCCGCAGTTAGGCTTAGGTAAATATTTACCACTGAGACGTTTTAAAAGTAAAATAAACTTAGAAACGTAGCAGTCGCCGTTGACCCAAAGAATTTGGGGGTGATTCACGGACTAACATCCGGTACCTTCAAAGTAAATCAGATGTATTGTGTATTAAATCAATAAGTAAATGTGAACATTTTAATTTTACAGAAAGATCTGACACTTTGAACATCATGCAACTCGTAGGAAGCCTGGCTAGTAAAAGTAGAAATTCTGTAATGTATTAATTAAAATATCCGTCCATTCGTCCATCCGTCCACCCATCCATCCAACCAACCAACCAACCAACCAACATTTTTAAAAGGCCGCTTATCCTAAGAAGGGTCGCAGGCTTACTGATGCTTAGTCCAGCTGATAAGGAGACACCTTGAACTGGTTGCCAGCCAATTGCAGGCCACACAGAGACAAACAACCACTCACACACCCAATCACACACCTAAGGACAAATAATATTCTACAAACCTGTGCTTTGTCTATCTATCTATCTATCTATCTATCCATCTATCTATCTATCTATCTATCTATCTATCTATCTATCTATCTATCTATCTATCTATCTATCTATCTATCTATCTATCTATCTATCTATCTATCTCTCTCTCTCTCTCTCTCTCTCTCTCTCTCTCTCTATATATATATATATATATATATATATATATATATATATATATATATATATATATATATATATATATATATATATATATATATATATATATATATATATATATATATATATATATATATGTAGGTGGATAGTTCTTTGAAACGGGAGTTAAGTGTGATTTTTTTTTTTCATATTCCGCCCATGCTTCCGATGAAGACATACAATGTCATCTCCTACCGCGTTTTTTCATATTCCCAATTTGGGCCAAAACGTAAAATTGCTCTTTACACTTCCGGTACCTTCAAAGTAAAATGATGGAATGACGATTTCCCCCTTTTGAGTCTTTGAAACTAGTCCTGAGCTTGTATACCATTACCTTTGTTAATTCACCATTTGAAATAGAGACAACGTGTGAGATAGCGTCTCTTACAATTTTGTCACCCACGATTTTTTTCTTTTTTTTTTTTTTTTTTTGGGGGGGGGGATAACGGATAACGGAATAATTTCCTTACATCCCCGATATCTTCAAAGTAAAATAATACTACAACAAAATCTGCCCCGTTTTAGGACTTATGTTTTCGTTTCTGTGACGTTTATTTTCTTCCACGTATTCGAATGGAACCATTGTCTTTTATGGCTTACTCCACGCATATTTAGTACTTTTAGAACTATTTGCAAGCACTCTTTCCTCCTAATTTTTTTTCCATGTGGTGTCTGGATATGTCAATTTACTCATAAACTGCATGTTTCAGAATTTTTATTTGGATTATTTAAAATTGGACGGGTGGGACATAAAATGTCCTCCAATTTTGAAATGACCCTGGTTTTCGAATCAGGACACTTTGGATTAATTTAAATACTCTGTCAGCCAGTCATCTACTCCAAGACCTCAGGTTTATTTTTTATTGTCTGTCTCTATACATTCTAAAAACGCGCACGTTCATGAAAAACAATAAACTTTTCTTCTTGGTTTGGCAAACCCAGTGATTCGGATATAATTAATACACGCTCATTGGAGGCCAGGGCTGTCAAATCAAATATGACCAGTAGAGGGCAGTACTCACTAAGACTTGTCCACTGCAAAACCAAAGTATTTTGGTCAATGTTCTTTGCATTACAAACAGGAACAAACTTCAGACGAAACAGACGTTACTAAGAGAAACAAATGATGTTGAGACAAAATGTGCTGACAGATGTACCCTTCGTCAGAGTCCCACTATTTTAACAAGTGTTATTTGCCCAGACAACTCTCAGTTAGCATCATCTGTGAGCTGAGGGATATCAATTCCTGCCGACAAGCCCATGCATTAAAGAATGAGTCAAATGGGGAGAAATGTATCACTAAAATGAGCCTCACTGTTTAAGTGAGGCTACACATCGATGCAGAGAAGTTCAATTGCCGGACAAGATGTGTGGATGCTCAGGTCTAGAGGTCACCGTTTGCTTGAGGTCATGAAGCCTCCAGGCCCAAACACATTCTACCAACCACAGCTTTGTTGGGTACAATGTTAAGGCAACCCAGCATCAATGATTCCGTTTTAAGATGACTTTTGTCTATGGCAGAGATCAAAATCAGTGGGTATTTGACGGGCTTCCATTTTGTTAATCTCAGCCAAACTGAGTACCCTCTTGTACAACACCACCATAGTCTTTTTCACCTGCTGGGTTTCATCTGAATCTCTTTGTTTGCTATTTTCAACAAGGCAGTCATGGGGGTCACAAGTGGTGAATCAGCCTTGTGGGAAGAAATGATGGGAAAGTATGGCGGCAGGAAGGGGAGGAAAAAAGTGCCATCCCACAGTTCACTTTCCTGGTTTAATGCCTAAGAAATTAAAAATGTCAAGGACACTATTTTAGAATGTTTTTTATTTCCCTGTACAGCACTTTGGTCAGCTGTGGTTGTTTTAAAGGGTTTAACAAATAAAGTTGGATTGGATTGGATATTGAGGGGACCTGCAGGGCAGGTAGACTTGTTCCAATTCTTGGTCTAGAACAGGCGTGGGGAAACCACGGCCCGGGGGCCATATGCGGCTCCTTAAGCTTTTTATTCTGGCCTGCAGAATTTGAAGAAATTATCAGGCATGAGGAGAATGCTAATTTTAATATCCTGAAGAAATAGTGGAACTATGTATTTCGTAACTGTCAGCAGGAAAAAAAAGCTTTATTTTGTTCATTTAATTTTCAAATTCTAGAACCCTTTCAAAACGTTTGACCACCCCTGGTCTAGAGTGTACTTCTGCACAAGGTGTGATCAATGAGGAATTATGTATACCTGTATGCAGGCTGTGGACATGAATACATTGGTATTGTTGAACCTCTCACGGGTCAGTTCTAAGGCGCAACATGTTGATATTAATCCAAATCTTAATTACACTGTTCTTGGCAGAAGACTATGTTTCTAAGTGTCAGTCTCTAACGCGAGACCCTCTACCAACTTTCAATGTACGAAGCGTCTGCCATCCTCTGTGCATCTGCACTGTAGACAACCAGACATGTAGGAGGACACAAGTAGAAGCAGTGCTCAAAGTGAAGCAACACTCTCACTGAGCTATGGCAGCCATCCAGAGTGGGCCTTTTTATATTCATTTGGTGTCTGTGTACATGACATTGAGGGATGCTAAGATGTTGTCTCTTGGTCTGAGAAGCAAGGGGTGAAGGATCACACAACCAATAGTAGAGTTGCAAACATGTTTTAAATGCCAGTAAAGCTGCTTTTGGTCAGAGAGCTTTAACTGCAAAGATAAGAGAGTAACCTGGCCTAAGGACTTACACCTCTCGCTCTGGTACTGGAGCTCAAACTAAATCTTTCTCTGAAATGGATTCATCTCTTTTCGAGCAGATATTATGTTTGAAGGCTTAGAGGAGCAATCTTCTTAGATTGTATATTAGGGATTCACTTCTCATTGGAAAACATGCGCCTAGACATATGCGGGGCGGGCTCTAGTACTTGAGTCTCAACAATACAGTATTTGTTTGTTGTCTTGGACTTAGTCAGACTGCTAGGTATTTGACCGGGACTTGGCAATTGGACTTGTCAAGTACTTGTACTGAGTCAACTGAGTATAACTGTTTGTAAAATTGACAAAAATGTCATTTGCGCAGAGTAACATGCACTGCGTTGTTGCATCTTCTTACAATAAAGTTGTCATTATAGTTGGAATATTTAGAGACTTTTACTTTTGTTTTGTAGGTATTGCGGGAAGTTTTAAGAAAAACCTAAAAGGTCTATAGAGTATCTTGGTATTTTATGCTTTCCACAGTTAAGTATATGCATATACATGAAGGAATCTTATTTTTGGCGCATTGCAATTTCTATCCATCCATCCATTTTCTAGAGACGCTTATCCTTGTGCCTATCCCAGCTGATTTCAGACAGTGGCCGGGAGACACCCTGAGCTGGTTGCTAGCCAATTGTAAGGCACACAGAGATGAACAACCGTTGACACACCCACTCTCACCATAGGAGAATTTCGTATGTGCAGTACAATATCCAAGTTTTTGGAGTGTGGGACGAAGCCGGAGTGCCCAAAGAGAACCCACGGGGGCTAGGGGAGAACATGCAAACTCCACACAGGAAGGCTGGAGCAGGGTGGATTTGAACTCTGGTCCCTGAACTTTGAGGTGGACATGCAAACCACTGTGCCACTGAGTCAGTAGTGGACTTAATGAAGAAGCCAAAAACAGGCCTTTTACTGTCATCGAAATGAACTGGAGTTGCCACAAAGCAAAAGACGTGTCAAGAGAGCACACACAGTAACACGGAAACCACTACTCATAACAACAGTTTCACAGTATAGACCAGTATATTTTATTGAGTTTTTGTATGCGTTTTGCATATCTACTGTAATATTGAGCAGAATTGAAAGACCTTTTTTTTTTTTAAATGTTAAAATGTCACTTCTGTTTCATGACATTAGCTAAACCAGTGGATAAAAACTGTGAGTCTCAGTTCCTGTTTTCTGCCTTTGTATTTTGTTGTGAAAGTCTCCCATCATTTGGACAAGCAATACATCTGTCACATATAATCTTATTTTCAGAAAAGCCACCGTGTGCCCCACAGCACTGCAAAATTCTGGATAATTCCTGTGTTTATCACGTGCATCAAGAAAGGGTTGGACTCAGACTTTCACAACTTGACTTGTACTTGATAAAGTTGAACTTGATTACAGCCATACTGTACAGTTAACATTTTTCAAATATGTGTCTTGACCTTTCATCTATTTGCAAACAGTGTTTATGTACCGTATTTTCCACACTGTAAGGCGCACCCAAAAGCCTTATTTTTTTTTAAAAAGCGGATGGTGCGCCTTATATTCAGGTGTGCCTTATATATGAATCAATATTGAGATTGGGATTCGTAGATGGGGAATGAACTAGTAAAGTAAGCTTTACCTGTTTCTTTTATGTGTTCACAGTTGAACAAGATTGGTCGTATTGGCATTGAGTTATTATGCTATTGAGAGTTTTTGTGTGTAAGTTTTTGAGAGTTATTATTTGAGTTATTATTGTTATTATTTGAGTTATTATTGTTATTACTTTGAGTATTACTATATTGTGATTGAAAAAGTTTTCAAATATGTCATTAACTGAGGGTGCGCCTTACAATCCGGTGCGCCTTATACTGCTGAAAATACGGCAATTACTTTTTGTCGATGTCTTGTATTATTACGCCTCGAAAGTGACAGCTTGCCCAAGTGTGTTTTTCATGTGGATGTAAAACGTCATTGACACAGCTGATGCGTGTGTGTGATTTTTTTGGACCCCAGGGTGAGAAGAAATGTGTTAAAACTTCTCACGTGCGTATTGACGTATAACCAAGTGCTCACATTTACGTAAAAGCCTGAAATGAAAGAATGAGATGATTTCAAATCATCCATCCATCATCCATTAATTCAATGTCCAGGTTTCATCATCATCATCATCATCATCTTCCCCAAGTATGTCAAGGTTTTATTTACAAATGATTTCAGTTTCTATTATTTCCAACAAGTAATATTCTTTTCAAGCAAATTGTTTGCCCACCATCATCCTGAAAGAGTGTATTCAACCTTGATAGATGTTCTGCCTTCTGTGTACCATGCATCTACCATGTACCATGCATAAAAAGACACATATCTGATCTTGTTTAGTAATCCATCACCTTGGTCAACATGAACATGTTGATGGTGTCATGGCAACGACTGTTCTCTGTTATTCATGCTCTACCATCTGTGATGCAATCTTTACATCTAGTGTCACACTCTCATTCTGTAAAGGTGATAGTCCTGTCCCTGCAAGCATTCCATTTTCATACATGCTGGAGTCAATCCTATCTGACTGTATATAATAGGAAACATTGTGAATAACTTGTATGAAATAATTACTCGTGTGCCTCATTTTTTTTACTGCAACCTGTTGAAAGTTAATCTCTGATACCACGGAACATTAAATTGATAAAAACACGATAACTTTATATTGTGACAAGCAGCACTAAATATTACTTCTGCATTGCTTATGCATTATGGTCATGCATCTTTCCGACTACCCGCAGTTAGCGCTTGGCTCAACGACTGGCACAGTGTCAAAATACTCAATAATGATACATTTCAGACGTGGTAAAAAATAATCAATGTGAGTCCCCATTCTTTACTTCTCTCCACATTCCTCCTGAGGGGCTGGTCCTTCTTTTGGAATTATGGTTGCAAAAACAGGAGCAGTAGCAAAGTTAATTGTCTGATGTTGGCTAATTTTAATCAGTGCAAACTTGAATGCTCATAGTATCTATGCACAAGACAAGACCAACAACAATCTAAGTAATTGGATGCGCTCAGAGAACTTGTAATTATCCAAACTTCACAGCCAGCTCATTACCACTTTTATTTTACAGCAAAAAACAATGCAGATTGTCTCCCAATGGAGAAAGGGATATTTGTGGATTTTATTTTTTCCTGCAAATTGGAATCATATGCAGACTGAGAAATTCAAGGACAAAATGAATTCATGTCTATCGAGTCGTTTGGGCATTACTTTCTAATAAGTCTGGTCACATTCCAAAATACATCCTTTTCATGAGCCTTCTTGTGATTGGTTGATTGGTTGATTTTGGTCGCTACTCAGACTCAAAGGAGATGGAAAGAGACACGAAGAGTGGTGCACCTCAAAATCTAGATTGTCAATGTCAGAGGGCACGAGTTGCTGAAACAGGATGTAGAATAATGCAAAGTGCTCACTTGTTAAATCCCCTAGTAATACATTTGATTTAATACATTTGATGTGTGCAGTAGCTATAGTCCGCTTCCCAGTGCTCAAATGACTCATAAGGGTAAACCTTATGGCCGATTCTTAAGCAAAAGCTTTTGATCAGTAAAAGCCTAAAGTCGGTCCATTACTGTTTCCCTGACAATAGATAAGTGCATTTCAGTCACATGGTCGTGATCCATTGGTATTGAAAAAGCACATGCACAAATGATTGAGTAGAAACGCCACGGCACTTAAACTACTCAACTTTCTATCTCATGAGTGTTTTGTGTCATGTGTTTTCAATGTTCCGAATGATGCAGAATGTTCAAAATAGAAATGTAGAGGAAACAAGTATAAAGGAAAAACGATTATTTATACAGATATATATGAATTTCAACCTGTGTCAATTACGCAGATCTGTCTCTGGCCAACTACAGTATTCGTAAATGACACGTAAAAACCATTGAGAGATGGATTCAGCTGACGTTCATCAGCATGGATTTTATTTTGCAACTATCTGAAAGCGGAAGCTTGCGCTGGTCCACTTAAGCTTTCGCTTGCCGGACTCCAGGGCAGGTCTACACATCCAGTAGTCTTAGTTTCAGTAACGTCCCTCCCTCAATCAGATGAGCACACGCGATATGCTCACCACTTCATAACTTAACCGGAACAGCGATCGAGCGATGTGTATGAGTTGCGTGCGTTTTGCTCACATGGTGAAAGTGTCAAGTTTGGCCAGCGAGGCTTCCCCCGTGCACGACACCCGAGTGGCGGCATCGCGCACCCGCTGTCGGAACCTCATCTAACGGGACCGCCTACCCAAGCCCGGGCGGGACCGCAGCATGCCAATTTCAAAGGATGAGGAGGATTACGACTCGCTTGTGTCTGCCGAGTGAGGGTGCCATCATGGAGGAGAAGTTCAGTCGACTCATCTTCATCCCCATCGCCGCCGTGCTGTGTTTCATGATAGGCTACCAGTACGTGTGCCCCGCAGAGAGCAACACCTGCTACTTCCGACGTGAAGAGCCCGGCCTTTTCGATCAATATTCGTCCCTCCATGCAGAGCAGCAGCTGGACGAGGACCTCGCTGACAAGACCGCGTTTAGGTTTAACTTCACGGAGCGGGACCTGGACAGACACGTGGACTTTGACATTCGAGGAGATGACGTGATGGTGTTCCTGCACATCCAAAAGACCGGAGGAACCACGTTCGGGCGTCACCTGGTTAAGAACATCCAACTGGAGAAGCCTTGCGAATGCACGCCCGGCCAGAGGAAGTGCACGTGCCACCGGCCGGGCAAAAGAGAATCGTGGCTCTTTTCCCGTTTCTCCACCGGCTGGAGTTGCGGCTTACATGCAGACTGGACCGAGCTCACGAACTGCGTTCCTGTGCTGATGAACAAGCGGAACAAAAAGAGTCCTCTAAAGAGAAAAAGGTTAGGCACGCTGCCAGACACAAATTCAACTGCATAACTTTTGGCACTGGCATCCTCATCTGAAACAAAAATGCATATACTGTGTTCACTAAAATCTTGTAAAAGGGTCTCGAGTCAAATCATCCCCTCTCCTCAAACACATCAGTACCATTTTAATTAGTATAAAAACATTTCTTGCCAGAGACAATGAAAAATGTCAAGTTCAGCTACCTAATTATTAATTCTGTGAATGATATAAGTATATATTTTTTTAAACCAGAGAGATGTATACAATGCACGTGTCATTTAAGTGCATTGCAAAAATATGTATTTGTATTGTGCTTTCACTGCAGCTGCAAAGCACTTAAAAAAAACTTAAAACAGAGGTGAAAGGCCAACATCAAATGGACAGGGGGGCAAAATGAAAAAAAAATCAACTACAAGCCTAGGACCGGACTGATCAAATGTTTATTAAAAAAGCGAACAAGACCGGCCGTAGTCGTGTATACTGTATTACAATATGATTGGATAGGAAGAGTAATGATTGGATAGGAAGAGTAAAGGAATATTTCTTATGGCTCTGTCAGAGATTTTTGATTTTCAACAGGCGCAAAGACAAACCTCCCCTGCGTAAAAATCACCATAACATGCACATTAAATGAATGAGGCAATATTATTCAAGGCACCATCACCTGGATTCTCTCCGGGAAATGGCAAAAGTAGGTACAATTTTCTTCAAAGAAAAAGATAATATAAGCAATTTTCTATCAGTCACTAGAAGCGAAATACTTTCAAAACATATTTTAACAATAAATTGGTGGTAATTCATTCATATTTAGGGCGACTTCAACTTTTGACAGGGGTAATCAAACATTGTCTGTATAACCTCCCTGACAGGATCACCTTTGACTGATCCGGTGCTTCGGTTCCCCCTGTGGACTGGGGAGTTGGGGTCCTGACACCTCTCCATACAAATAGTGTCCTGTAGTTGTGCCATGCATAGAACGTAATGCTACAATCTGAGGGGAAGAAAATTGATAGCTGGACATTCACAGAATTGTGCTCTCATCCGGGCTTTTCACTTTCTCACAGCACTGCTCTTTTAGATTGATGGACATACTCAGCAACAGTGTTTCTCCTCAGGCTCACGTTTAAAAAGAGTTGCCTTTTGTCTGCGTCACAAACTTGAAGCATATGTTTAAGGATAAAATCCCACTCTGTCAACGTGTTTATTTGGCAAGTTCTTCTGCTTCGACAGCAGCCTTGCTTTGTGATTTGGCTTTTTTGAACAGAGCGTGCTAAGTTTTAGAACCTCTTTTTTACTTCTCCCACCTCCTGTAGCGTTTGTTTCACATCCATATTCTTGTTTTTGGTAATGTGTTTCTTTTCCTATTATCTGACAGTTAGAGTTTGCTGAATTGCTATGACTTCAGATGAATGAAGCCAGCTTGCGCTCAGGCGTGCCACAGTTACATTGTGGGAAATGTAGTATCGGTGTGTGTAAAACACTTGCAGGCTGCACACTGCAGTAGGCCTGCAGCCAGTTCAAATAATAAATCAATATCATCCCGGGGGCCATGGAAAACCTTGCGGGCTGGGACTTTGACACATGTGATTTAAAATAATGAAAGGATCTAGATAATAGTACTTTTTTTCCATTGTTAAATATATGCATATTAATTAAAATTGGCACATTAAATATCTTATGAAATATTTAAATTCTATTTCTTATTAAATACGTAATTTCTTATTGAAATATTTGATTGTATCGATATTTCTGGGCAGGAAGTGAAACGTCTTGTTTACTGAAGCTGCAAATGGCTTCAGATGTGTAGACCTGGATGTGTCCAGATCCAAAAGTTATATTGGTAAAATCACATGCATATTTGTCAGTTTTCGCCTGCAAATGCCACACAATGTTTCAAGCGGGTTGAAATGCATTACAGTACTAATTGAACTCTTTGATACATTTTCTGTTGTTACCCCATTCGCTTGCAGGCCTCCGTGCAAATTTTGGGAGAAGACAGCTCTCAGTAGGTCTGTAGGTCTGTTTCAATTTGCTGTAATTACAGAAGCCAGGGAGTTAATCCCTGCAAATTAAATCACTTAAGCAGGGCCGGGTGCTCTGAGGTGTGTCGTCTGCGTGTTAAAGGTTCTGAAAACAAATCTCCATATGTTCCTAAGAGCGTTAAAGAGGAGTGAAAAAGGAGGTCAGTGCTTTCAAGTATACTTCCTTTCAAAAGTCCATTAAGCAACCTTCACACTCGCATCAGCTTGAATTTGATTCTCTTTGAATTGAAAAAGAATCAACACTGCATCAGTCGATAAATGTCGACTTGACATAATGGAGTGTAGAAACTGCACTCGTTTACACTGGCGTTGTGTGTTCTTTAAATGACAGTTGCCTCACTAAGTGGCCAGCCTGGGATTTGCTCAAGGAAAAATCGGTATTCTCTCATTTGAATGGCCCTGCCTGCAGTGTTGAAATTCAGTCATTGAATTTGCATTTGAATTCATTGCCCTCGGTCCTTACTTGATACCCCAACCATAATTGCTGGCAGTATCACTACATTATATGTGCTGTACCTCGGGTACGTTTGACAGTCATTGTCAATCTTAGAATCTCTGTTGTAGTTGATCCTACAAGATCTTGACAGCCATAAGTGCTTCCTCTTAAAAAGTATAATGTACAGTACTTGGAAGTAGTACAATCATGCTGAAATTAAAGTCTTGCGCTCACAAAAATGGCAGCATACATTTGTCCCCAAACTGTTTTGATCAGGAAAAAAAAAGGAAGATTCTATTAAATGGACAGTGTGTAAAATTTAGACCGTTTTTCATCACGTACAGCAGGAAGTGCTGCTTTTACCATTGCCCGTAGCTATAACAGGTATGTCCGTCTAGACCAGGGGTCAGCAACCCGCGGCTCTCGAGCCGCATGCGGCTCTTTAGCGAGGTCCTAGTGGCTCCCTGGAGCTTTTCAAAAATGATTGAAAATGGAAAAAGATGGGGGAGAAAAATATTTTTTTCATTTTATTGTGGTTTCTGTAGGGGGACAAACATGACAAAAACATTCTTAACATTTTCCAATGCTGTAAAAATGTGTAAAATAAATATTACATTTCAACATTTCTGTCAACGAAGAATTGTGTCATAGCCTGAGACACGCGTTTCTGTTAGCAGGGCAGGATGCTAGGCAAGTGGCCGTTGTAAACAAACCGGCGGCCATGAGCCATGGATCCCAAGGGGAAAAAGAGAACAATAACTGAGGAGAACAAACGATTCAACATTTCCCGGAACGAATCATTTAATGGATTTCTTTTGAATGAAAAAACGATCTAAATCTTACACACTGTGCCTTTAAGATTCATGTTTAGGGTTAGGGTTTAGGCCAACTCCTTGATGGATGACTGCTTGATTTAAAGGTGTGTCTTAATCATTTTTGTCCTTGCAATGTTGATTATGTTGGTGTAAATAAGCTTTTAAAACCAAATTTCATAAACCGACGCCACTGAATGAAGCCCCACATTTCCTCTGGATATCTAATAGTACTCCAATATTCACAATTAATCACCTTTGTTCATATGTTGTTTCAATACAAGTGGTTCATAGAGCGGGGTTATGAGTAAAATGCGAATAATGGAAACTGACCAGATATAGTTCCTGCTTGCCATCAACCGCTCAAGCTATGTATTTTGCTCTGTATAACGCTGCCTTTTGAAACATAAACATTTGAGTCCAGTCCTTACTCACCGCTGCTTCAGAGAGAATTTACAGCATATGTTGTGATTAGTCACCTTTTGTGGGTAGATAGGTGTACAGCACCTGACACCTCAGTTTATTTCAGGCTCTTCTGAGAGATCCTAGAGCTGCATTGTTAGTGTGTCTGTCTCTTCACACTATTAGCAACTCATGTTTTTCCCGGTTGCCCGTGATGCCATGATACATCGAATTTACATCTGGACTTGTGACGGTCCTTTGGCTTTATATCAGAGTGGCCTCGAAAGTGCAAAACCAATAACAAATAACTGACACCAAATGAAAACAACACAAAAAACGGCAGTACCGATGTTATGGGTTTAGTTGTTCGTTCACATGTAAACAATACGTGGATTAAATATTAAGAATGACAAAGATAGAGTTCAAGTTGCATTTTATAGAATTTAATTGGCGGTAGCAAAGCGAAAGTTAACTTGGAATTTCAATCAATAAAATAGCTGGACAAAACCATAATTGAACCAAGGGTTAGAAACACAATCAAGATGAGCTCCTTTCTTTCTATTACAATTTCTTGATTAATACATTTAATTTAGGGTGCTAATCACACATTCGCAGTAGTACCTAATGATTAAAAAAGATCTATTCAAAACAATGAATCAATACTAATCATTGGACGATAAACAGCATAACCGAATATGGGTGCGCCCTACAACCAATAATCAAAATGTACATTCATTGTTTTATCCGTCACCAGTTGATCAACAAAGTTTAGCTTGTAATTGGGTAAATGAATGTAAAAAAAAAGAAAAAATTGCTTGTAAATAACCATATGATGGGAATAGTTGTAACAGCCAAATATCGGAACATTGTTAAAATAGCTTATAATAAACCAGATGAAGTGACTAGTTGTTATAGGAAAACATCAGAAAATGTTTAAAATAGCTTGTAAATAATCAAATAAAGTGAATAGTAATAATCAGAAAAAAAAGAGGAAAAAAAGAACAAAAAGGTTAAATATAGACAATGGGAAGGGTGGTAAGGATCTATTATTCCAATTTGCCAAAAGGCACTTTTCTAAAAAATAACCTTTATAATTTCCAGATTATTGATCCTTCCATCCATTTTCTAGGGCCACTTATCCTCATAAGGGTCACAGGCATTCAAATTGCTGTAACTTTGTCAATTTTTGAGATATCATCCAAGTATTATACATATTTTAAAGAGAATCAAGTATTTTAATCCATCCATCCATTTTCTGTAGTCGCTATCACTGTCTAAATTTTCATTTTCTGATACATAAACCTAGTTTTTTGAAAACGCATCTCACACACACACATACATTTGTGGTAATTAACATGTTGTATTTTGATTCAATTTTTAGAAATTGAACGGTTGTTATTTCATTTGTTTTTATATATTATAATTTATTATTATTATTATTATTATTATTATTACGTTTGTATAATAACATCATTAACAATAACTCATCTTCTGCTTCTCAGTGCTTGTTCCTGCAGAGCAGAGGGAGATTTTACTCTGCTTTCTCCTCTTTCCAAACAGAAAAAAAACATATATGGAGAAAAAGGAAGTTTCTGCCCATTTTGAAGCTTTCTTTCATTATACTTAGTATTATTTACCATAGTTTTCTTTTGAGTCCAAAACATTTTATTATAAATAATTATGGGTTCTGCTGCTCTGCAAGGATTTGTGTAACATAATTGTGCAAAACAAACAACCAAACAAAAAGTGTTAAGGGTCCAAGTGTTAAGTAGGATGTGGAGTAGGTTGAATATTTATATTCTAATTCAAGCTCACGCAAAACCTACCTCTCTGACCCTGGCACACTGAGCCATGTCTTGAGTCGTTGTGAGAAATGGAAGATATTCAGGGGATCTTGGTAATCTCCACACTCCTTACGGGGATTAGGGGCACTCAAAGTAAGATTTTATTGTACAAGGGAGGAAGAAGGGAGAGATTAATCCACAAATCCAGTCAAATAGATTGAAGTTCAGGCTTTATTTTAATAATATTATTTTTACTAACTTTTGCAAGAAATGCTCTCATGATATCGTCATGTTGAATACTGTACTGGTTGTTTGTGAGCTACAGTTTAGCGCTCTTTCCAAACTGCAGCGCAAAATGTGCCTCATTCCAGCAACCTTACTAAAATGTCTTCAGTCGCATTGGCTAGAGTGACCTTTTCTGACTATCCTCCAATTTCTCCTTCGTATGCTTACCTACTATAGACTTTGAGGACATCAGGGCACACCTCACTGGCATACAAGATTAAGATGTGAAGCAAAGGTTAAGGCTAAGACTCTAAAGCTGTGTAAGCCAGGGTGATGTGAATGTAGAGTCCGGGGTGGCTATGCATCTAATGTGTGTTAGGAATTGACAAATTAACTCTGTAAATGCAAGGAACACACCTTGTGTTTAGGTACACCCATTTTCTCACTGTTCTAGTATTGTCATTTTATTTGTCTTGACTGCAGTCCAATATATACTGTTCATTCAATCAACTAGTTTTTACCAAAGCAAGATCATCACATTTCTTTATATACATGCCCACACAGCCCCTCAGTTGTCGGGAAGCCTTTACTTTTTGATATTCCAGCTAGTCCAAAATAACACCTTGTATATGACAAGAATCTGTCTGTCTGTCTGTCTGTCTGTCGGTCTGTCTGTCTGTCTGTCTGTCTGTCTGCCTGCTGGCCAGCCTAAGAATTTCATTCTGTGGTATTACTATGCATGTGAATATTAAACTCTTGAATCGCGAAGAAGTGAGGTCTTCAGCACCTCGTGTGAAGTTTGTATATTCTTTCCATGCTTGTGTGTGTGTTTTCAATTAATGATATTATGGCATGATGTACATCTTTTATGCGTTTCAATCAGCATCTTTATTAAGTTTTCGTTTCGCTTATTCTTGGAGAGAACTGCCTGCAAACCTATCTTGAAGTGTGCAAGTACCGTATTTTCCGCACTATAAGGCGCACCTAAAAGCCTTAAATTTTTTTAAAAGCTGATGGTGCGCCTTATGATCGGGTGTGCCTTATACAGTATATGAATCAATATTGAGATTGAGATCAGTAGATGGGGAATGAACGGATAACGTAACTTTTTACCGTTTACAGTTGAACAAGGTTGGTCATATTGACATTGAGTTATGATTCTATTGAGAGTTTAGAGTTATTATTTGAGTTATTATTATTACTTTGAGTTTTACTATATTGTGATTGAAAAAGTTTTAAAATATGTCATTAATTGAGGGTGCGCCTTATAATCCAGTGCGCCTTATATTGCGGAAATTACAGTAATCAACATTGAGCTTTTGCGCTCTACATAGTGCCCTTACAATTGGCTTCTCTCAATATGGCAGATAGCAAGAGTGAGTTTAATAAATAGCTAAAAACACATGAATCACCACATTGAACTTTCCATTTGAAGAGAATAACCTCAATGAGTTGAGGCCAAGGCTTTTAGTGTGAATTGATGGCGTCCTCGATGCACTGGTGAGTGAATTAACAAGGCAAATATTGATCTTTTGCTAGTTGCCTTTGCTCTTTTTTTCCTTTTTTTAAAGACTGTCCACATGATGGGAGGCAGGCAATTGGCGCAGAGGGAAAGGCTGATGCATCATGTAAAACAATGGCTGGTGAATGATTAAGCTTCATAGGGATTCAAGCTTTGAATATTAAGCACTGGCAACATGGAGTGTTTAGGAGGTCCGCCTCACGGTGCAGATGTCTTCCTGTATGAAGTTTGCATGTTTGGCCCCTGCCCGTGTGGGTTTACGCCTGGAACTCCAGTTTCCTCTCATATTCAAAAAACATTCGAGGTAGATACATTGATGCCAAATGTTTTCTCTTTCCTAAGGGGGGCCAAGCAAAATATAACTGAGAAGCACTGAATTCATCGATAATGCCACTTTAAATACGCCAAAATAGTCTTAAATTGTAAAAGATGTGGGGGGGTTTTCACAGCAAATAGAAGAATTAGGCTGATCTGATAAAACTTTACTTTTTGTCTGCCTTGCAAACGCATGATACCGATCAACTAATATGAACTACTTACGTATATTGCGATACAGCCATCTCACCATCCCTGGGTGATTCATGTGCAGAAGACGGGCCCTTTTTTGCATTTTTCTCACAGTGTCTCTGAATCTCGAGTACCTTCTTTTGCTGTTGCCTGAAAAGTCTCAAGAGGTAATCTGCAGGATACCCTGTGACCATGTCAACTGCAACTTTTAATTTGGTTACTGCCATTGATAACCAGAAGGTCATCCAATCTTTGTGTACAAGTTCTATTTCCTTTAAGTATGTTGTTTGAAAAAAAAAATCTGAGAGCTGACTTCTTATTTCACCTTTACAGTGCTTTGGTAATCACTCAAATCAAATAAATAATGGAGGCTGAGTTGAAAAAAATGATATAGCCTTGCAGAGTTCATCTTTTACAGGGATGAATTCTGGAGGAGGTAGATTGTGTGAACAGCTGAAGAAAATGACAAACAACCTGCATTGCAGATCCAACCTCATGGCCAGTCCATAGAAAGACAATTTCGTTCGTCTTCAAACCCTTTTTGCATTCCCACATTTCACTTTTTAAATACAGTACAGCCATTTAAAGCATGCTGTAGACTGAAACTATCCAATATTTTGGTCTGTCCTATAACCAACTGATGAAGCCTTCTCGAATGAGGGGAAATGACCGACAGACAAACATAACTCTCCACAAATGTCGGAATCAAATTCACAACATGTGAAATGTGAGGTGGACTTCCTCTTTCAAAATATTCACAAAAATACTGATGAACCATGGGATGTTGTTTTATCACATGCATTCTTTGAAGATTGTGCTGGACATGCTGCTTGTGTCTGTGTCCAAATGACCTCTGTCAGAAAACATGTTGAAAGCCTCTTTCTCTGGTTCCTGCCGAAACATAGCCTTCCGTCCTAAACACAGATTCCAATTTCCAATATATGCTTATACTTGTTAAACTTGTTTTACTTAAATCTTACTGAACTACTCCTGAGCTGAATTCAAAGATGGAAGACAGTGGCGATTGTTAAGACTACGTTAGGGTTAGGTTATCATGATTTCTCCACAGGTACAGTACATCTTACCGCTGGGTTCTATTTTCTTCAAGCACAACATTTTTTTCCACTGTTTTGGAGATGATATCCAAATCTATCTGCCCCTAAGGAGCTCCGGTCAGGGCTTGATGCAGTCCTTACTTGGCTGATTGAGTGACCTCAAACCCTGGATGAAGGGCAATTTCCAGAACCTTAACAAAAGCAAGATGGAGGTCCCAGATGTCATCCCAGGCTCCATCACTAACATCCCGTCCCTTAGTGTAAAAACAGGTGCCCCTGTTAGAACTCTTGGTGTGCTTACGGGTAGAGATTTTGAAATTGACAAGCATAGCACCTCTGTTGTCAAAACCATTTATTTGTTTCCATTTCAGGCTCCAAGCCAAAACTAAGATCTATCTTTCACAGGCAGACTCGGAGCGTGCTATTCAGTGCTTCATTTCATCAAGGCTTGATAACTGCAATTCCCTGCTCATTGTCCTTGACCTGTATTCTATTAAACGGTTACAGCTGGTCCAAAATGCAGCTGCTCGTCTCCTCACTCACACCAAGAAACATGCGCACATCACTCCAGTGACGGTCTCTCTCCACTGGTTACATGTTCCCTTTAGAATAGATTTGAAAATACTATTGATCACTTTTCAAGCCCTAAATGGCCTAAATGACTGGCTCCGCCTAAAACCAGGCTATCGACTCGTGGCTACTGAGCCTTTGCGGCGGCTGACCCAAGGCTCTGGAGTAGTTTGCCTCTGCCCGTCATATCCGCTCAGGCCCTCTGTGCTTTTAACTCTCTCCTAAAAACCCATTTTTTCTCACTCGTTTTTAATACGCGTTGAACACTGACATCACCGTTGCGCTGCTGTTTTTTCCGCGTTTCTGCTTGTTCACTTGTTTTATGACATGTTTAATGTTTTTACTTGCAATGTTATTTAATTGAACAGCTCTTTGGTTGGCCATGGTCTTTTTAAATGTGCTTTAGAA
This sequence comes from Hippichthys cyanospilos, assembly GCF_059441005.1. Classification (NCBI taxonomy): domain Eukaryota; kingdom Metazoa; phylum Chordata; class Actinopteri; order Syngnathiformes; family Syngnathidae; genus Hippichthys; species Hippichthys cyanospilos. The sequence continues at coordinate 20,912,406 of NC_142370.1, forward strand.
ATAAATAACTGACTTTCTGTGTGTACAATTCATCGACTAAATACGCAATAGAATGCCTTCCTGTTTTGTTCAGAATTTGCTACCTATCACAGGTAACTGATACAACTTCTTTATCATTCATCCAGTCAGCCACAGAAGGTCTGGTGAGTGAATGAATTGTTCCACTGTGAGAAATTGACTGGTCGTTGAATAAAGGCTAGCTTTATCAGACTGATCAAATTTGGAGCGTCTCTGGTTGTCTATGGGCTCGGATGCACAGCTTCTGCATGATAACTGAAGGATCGGTTTGAGGTGGAATCCCTCTTTGATTGACACTGAAATAGGTCAAACAGTTGTTTTGTACTGATCTGATCCCCAGCGACCCTGTTTTTTTCCTACAAAGAGGAATTTGAGTTAAACAACAAGTCATATTAGCTCCTAACCAAGGTCATTATCATAAAGAAAAATGACACAAAATATCAAAAGCTATAATTAAAGAAAACTTTTCTTTAACAAAATTAAAAATAATGTGATGCCTGATTTTTTTCATCTGCATTCCCACCAAAGAAACAGCACTTTTGCACTGCACTTTCCTTTAACCTATTGTACTTGAAGTGGCATTGTGGCGCAATTAAAGTTGCTGTTTACTGGTCAACAACTCAATAACATTGAGTTCCTGAAAAAGATGGGAAGTGTAACAGGTCATTTCAGCTGTCCTGGTCAGACAAGGTAAGGTGCCTGACTGGAAAGTAAATAAATCTATTGTTGAAATTTACATATGAATATAATATGAATAAATCTAAATAAACACATTTTTGATGTAGGCCTGAAAAAAATTGTTCCACTCTTTCACGGACCTGCATCCACCACTGACACAAAATTGCCTTCAAATAGTATTCACAGATTTGTCTAAATCTTTGTCATTGAGTACTTCCTATTTGCAGAGATAATCCATCCACCTCACACCTGAGGCATATCAAGGTGCTTTTTGACAGCATTGTTTTTGCACAGCTGCTCTGCCAAAGATTAAAAAAGAAAAACAAAAAGATTGGAAAAATCCTACTCTATGTACCTGGAATAGAATTGGAAAAATATGCACTGTACAAAATGGGGTGTGATATTTACTTTGAAAAAAATCCATAGGACTTTTTTGCGCTCAGGAATTCAAAGTAAATTTTAAGAGAAGTCTTGACTTCTTTGCTGAAGCTACTGACCTCGTGTCACGATCCTGAAGGAGAGGGAAAAAAATGGACTGACGGATGGAGGATGGAAACTGATCACAAAAATATTCCTTTTTTTAATCTCTTTTTAGAGACCACAGCGGTGGTCTTACTGATTTTTTTAAGCCTTGATCAAGCCTTGATTTTGCAGCCTGACTCACTGAGAGACTTTCAAGCATTCGACACACCCCTAAAGCTTTTCTTTTTGTTTTTCAAAACCAGTACCGGGCTCGTTGCTGACAATACATGTGTGAAAGGAAACAAACACACATCTCACAATCAGCAGTGCACTTATATGCTTTTCATCAAACTAAAAATATAGAGAACTGTTGCTTGCAAACCGCAAATCATCTTTGCTCCTTCCCTTTTCCTGCAGGAATTTCTTTTACATCACCATGCTACGTGACCCCGTGTCCCGCTACCTCAGCGAGTGGAAGCACGTTCAGCGCGGCGCCACCTGGAAAACCGCCCTCCACATGTGTGACGGCCGCCCAGCCACTCAGGATGAACTTCCAGCCTGCTACAGCGGCGAAGACTGGACCGGGGTGACCCTGGCAGACTTCATGAATTGCCCCTCCAATCTGGCCAACAACCGGCAGGTGCGCATGCTGGCCGACCTCAGTCTGGTAGGCTGCTACAACATGTCGTCCATGAACGAGCTGCAGCGAGGCCGCGTGCTGCTCGCCAGCGCCAAGGCCAATCTGCGCAACATGGCCTTCTATGGTCTGACCGAGTACCAGCGAAAAACGCAACACCTATTTGAGAGGATGTTCAACCTACGTTTCATTCAGCCCTTCACGCAGATCAACAGCACACGTGCCGCCAGCGTGGGAATCAACAAGAAAGTGCAGTGGCGCATCGAGGGACTGAACGCCCTGGACGTGGAGCTCTACGAGTACGCCAAGGAGCTTTTCCTGCAGCGCTACCAGTACAACCGCCAAAAGCAGCATCAAGAGGAGCGTCTTCGGCGACGCCAGGAACGGGAACGTCTGCACAGGACCTACCTGGCCGAGTTGCTGAGATTAGGAGGCGACGAGGAAGAGGAGGACATGAAGGTGCTCGCCACTACAGAGGACTATAACAGCCAGGTGGTGCGATGGTGAGGAGGAAACAACAGGGACCAAATTGACTGTAGTTCTCCGCTCCTCTCTTTGCTGTCAATCTGCCAAATGCTGTTGTCCCTCTAGTCCTTTGTTGGCTGGCCAAAAGTGCTTAATATTTATGATGGATGTATTTGTAACATTTTGTACGTGTTGTTTCTTATGGCTATTTTTGCTTCTGCAGTGGTAAAAGGCTTTTCATTTTCATGGGCAAAGGAAAAGGTTTGATACATTTGGCCAGAATTTAATGTCTGCAAAAAACAAACAAAAAACGAGCTTGCAATATTGGAAAAATTCTTCGAATTATAAATGGGTCTTGAGTGTAACATTTTAGTGCTGTGTCGACCAATTAATTGTTGTGCTTACTGTGTGACTAGGGCCGAATATCAAAGCACAAACTTGACTGTAGTCTACTTTTTTCTCCTCACTTACCTCCACTAATGAATTGTGGCAATAAAAATATAGAGCATCCTCTGGTGTAAATTTCTTCTTGATCAGCTGGTCCATGAAGTATCTGTTCCCACATACTGTATACCAGTGGTCCCCAACCTTTTGATCACCACAGACCGGTCAACGCCTTGCATTTATTTTGTGGACCGGGGAGGGCTGGCTGCTCTATAAGCCACATCATCTTTCTCACTATGTACTGTATGTAATATATGTAATATCAACAGCAGCCAGAGGCGGTGCCAAAAGTTTTCAATGTTGCAATCTCACAGTGGCCGAGACCATGCTAAATATTGTGCTGACAATGCTGCGCTATCGTTAGCTTAGCACAGTAACTACGGTTCAACAGCTGTTAAGTGAAGCAAATGCTGCACATGCCAGTTGTCCCAAGTTCTCGCTTCTGCCTTTCTACAAGCCAGGTGAGTGCTCTTGCTTGGCTCCGTTTTGTATTGAAAGCTCAGCTGGCCGTGTTGGATCACTCCAGGTGACCGCAAAGCGCCAGCCATGATTCATTCCTGCCTCCTGCGTGAGCCGTTGAATGTTCCCGAAGTTGATTGGCTGTCGCGATGCGAAATGCGGAAAAAGTAAAAAAAAATAAAAATAAAAAATTCATGCGAAAGGCGAAATTTTGCTTCTCGTGACCGCACGCGCCCATTCGCGTCGCTCCCTTCGCGTCCATCGCGTTGCCCGACGTGCATTCGCGCCCAGTCACGCGAACTCCATTGACTACAATACAAAACTCTCCGCTTTTTCGCCTCGTTTGCGTTCGGTGCGCACGTACCATTAAACTAAATTATCTTCAAAATATTATTTCGGGTGCAGCCCAGACGGCCCGGTACCAGTTGATCTGCACCGGGGCTTGGGGACCACTGCTCTAAGGTAATCACCAATCAGCTGTCAATCGTATGTATATAGTTTATGTATACTACTTGGCCATTCTGGGACAATAGCTCCACAGCTGCACAAAAGATTTCTTGGAAGCACTACATCCACCCATCCGTTTAATGTATTAAGCTGCTTATCCTCACAAGGGTCGCTGGCTTACTGGTGCCTATCCCAGCTGTCTTCGGGCAGTAGGCAGGGGACACCCTGAAGTGGTTGCCAGCCAATCACAGGGCACCATTCGCACACCCAATCACGGAAGCGCTATTTTAGGAATACAAAAGAAATGCTGTGGTGCAAACTCAATTCCTTACATTTCTTTTCAGATACTGAACACTGTGGCAAGACGTGGCTCCCTGACAGCCATCCTAATGATCACATTTCTCCGTTGTTATGATTCGGCCTGGGCTCATCAGCCTCCAACTTCTGTACGTGACTACTGTAAATTCATCCTTATACGAGTATCAGTGCGTCGGAAAAGTATGGCCTATAGGCCAATTATTTTTGTAACTCGAGATGGCGTTGAGAGGGTAGAGGGAGTGGGGGTATGGGGGGGGCACCTGATCATCAGGAATGTCACAATTGTCTTATTTTGCTACAGAATAATGAGCTGTTGGCGGCCATTGTGTGTCAATTCACTATAAAGTAAGTAAGCAAGTAAACAGAAGTTATATATATATATGAATGCCAATTAGTTCATGTAAAGAACATACGGTCATCTTCGAGTTAGTTTTTAAAGTGAGTGCCCAGGTAATTTTAGCATAAAATTGGGCCCTTTAACCAGAGGTGGCCGTTTTCCTTTTTTTTTTTTTTCTGGTCTAATTTAGTCCCATTAGTACCTGGACCCATTTCTGTCGTCTGCCCGTCGCTTTTGGAAGTTTGCCAAAACTGCAATCAATCACCAAATGTTACGACACTTTCATCATCACTTCGTTAGCATAAGCCCCCGCAAAAATAGGATAACAGTTTTGGCAGCCACTTTAAAAAAAAAAACACCAACGTATATGAGGTTGTCTGGAAACGGCTCGAGTTCTTATATCTATATTTCCAACGTTCAGTTTTCGATTGTTTTGACCTTCAACCTGATTGATTTGCCCAGGAAGTACGTACAGTAGTTCTGCAGCCATAAGCCTGTCTTTTAGCGTACTGTTGGTGAAATTAACAATTGATCGTGTCCTATGTGCTTGAGTTACATCTTCTTTAAAGGAGACAAACCGCTTATGTTCAATGAACGGGGCATAATTGTGGACAAAGTTGGGAGAATATTAATGCGGTCGAGCCAGACTCTACGTGAAAAGCCAATGTCAAGCCAGCTGCACCTAATTTCTATCATTCTTTGCAGGATGGCATTCAAAATAAAAGGCTCTCGCCGTGCTGACACGGACGTGTACGCTTTGAGTTGTAAATTATTATTTTACAGTGGACCCCTGGTTCACGACATACCCGCCTTACGTTTTTTTCACCTTCTGACCTGGACCGCAACATTTTTTTTGCCTTATGACATCAAAAACAACAACTTCTCAACTCAAACATGGTGGTCAGTGGGTGTGCGTGCTTTACTCCGCGAGTCGCTCCGCGCTCATACGTCCATACACGCACGCGTCACTGCTCACGTCAGTACAATAATGTTCTGCTATTGGTTGGCGTCACAGTGTCAAAATGGCGGTATGTAAATGATTTGTTCTCTTGTGAGTGCTTACAATTTCTTATTTATTGTTCATTTCAGTGCTTAATTCAAACTTTAATTGGTTAGTCATGGGTCCCAAGAATGATAGTGATGTTAAAGAGAGAAGTGAGAAGAGGATTTATATGGAAACGAAGCTGGAGATAATCAAGAAACACAAAGAAGGCTAGGCTAGGCTAAGCGTGGCTAGGCTACCCTTGCTAGGGAATATGGTCATTAGAAGCTCATCACGTCACTCAAAGGTAAATAATACTTTGTATACTTTTTTATTTATGATGTGTCTGTGTATGATTGTGTCGCCTCACCCTCATTGCAGAATATTCTCTCTGGACACAGAATAAATTGGTAAAAACTTGTAAACTGCATCGAGAGCATTCAACATTGTACTGGCATGGTGTTCAGTGTTCACTGACCGCTCACAATGTGGGACATCTGAAACACACTTAACCCGCAACAAATAAATAACTTATGGAAATAACTTAAAGATGAGATTTATTCTGTTTTCCTGTATAGTTTACATTGTTGCCAAACTCTTGGTGACTATACACGGTAACATGGAAAATACCAGAATTTGACCCCATAATTAAGGGTGCGTCCTAGACACAGGTGCGTCCTGTATTTGGAGGATTACGGTAATCCGAACATTGCTTTTTACTTCCGGTCTGAACAATGAATGCGCTGAGCAAGATTGTGTGCGATTTAGTTCATGAAACCATGACTCTGAAACGTAACACAGTGATTTCCCATCTTGGCACAGCTGTTTCTATGAGACAACATTGTTGCTCAGTGCAATACATTAAGAATACGTTTTCTCAATTTTATTTGCTTCATACAGATGCTCTAGTAACTCTGCTAATCATCCCTGTGTGCGTGTGTGTGCGCGTGTGTGTGTGTGTGTGTGTGTGTGTGTGCGTGCTTGCTACTTACTGTATATAAACTGTGTTTTAATCATTCCTGGGTGTGTGTATGGTGCTTGCTACTTATATAGGCTGTGTTTATGCTTTAATGCTAACAATTATATAGCAGTTTCTTGGTTGAAGTAATAAATCACCGTGGTGGCAGTGACAGGTGGTGACGATTACAGTGACAGATGAAAATGATGGATGAAATATGCTGTTTAGTCAGTCTTAGTCCATTGTTTTAAAAGCATTTTTGTCATTTGGCTGTCCGTTGGCCAAATCATCTGTCTGTCAACGACGGACAGCCGTTGGTACCGACGGACCGCCCACCTCTGCCTGTAACTGCGGTACAAACACCATCCAGTTATTTCTGGCCTTTCTGGCACTGAATGCTGTCTCTGAATGCAAACAATCCCATTCTTTGTAAAAATGTTTATTTTACAAAAAGATGTAAAGATCTTTTGATATAGTTCATTGGAACTGTGTGGGGGATGACCTTCTCAAGATGTGACTGTGCCTTTATGGTACGGAATAAAATCATCCGTAAATTGAGTGCCTAAAGTAAATTACGCAATCAGAAATCTGAGCATAAAGAAGACACCTCAGAGGCAGCCAGCCGGCTGGGGGAGGAGGAAAGAGTAAAAGGTAAGGATGCTGAAAACAAGGAAAAGCCTCCGTTTACAGTTTGGGCATCCTGGCTGCGTTGAGGCGCATGGGCACGCAAGAAGCACCAGCTGCGTAACGCATCTCTCTCAGCATGCCACTCCACTGCTTCTTGTCGTTCTCATACCTAAAGCAGAAGCGAGAGCTCTCACAGCTCGGTATAATCATGCCTTGTGCTATGTGTTGCTTTTAACGAGGACTTACTGCCAGACGTCCGTGACCTCTGTGGGAGCCACCTCTTTGTTCTCCATCTCAATCATGGCAAAGCCGCCCACAGCGTACAGAGCGCCACCGGTACTCACTAAGTTGACAGAGCTCCTCTCCTGAGGAAATTCTGCAAAAGGCTCCCACCTGGTGAGAACCAAGCAGGGGATAAGGTCGAGCAGAAAATAAATTCCACACAAAGTTAAACATTGCACCCACTTGTTTGTTGCAAAGTTGTATGTTTCACAGGAGGCGGTGAGCCCTCCTTCATTCACTCCACCCGCCACGATGATTTTGCCATCATGGATGACGGTCCCAAACATTGCTCTGGGTGTCTTCATGGCTGCCAATTCTCTCCACTCCGACTGCTTGTGGTTGTACACAAACATCTTGCTCAGAGCTTTGCTGTAGAGGACAAGGAAGTGTGAAGGAAATACATGTTCTCATTGTTGCTGCATTTTGGCTGAATCGGTGAAGCTTAACCTCGTTGAGGGCAACGAATCCCTCAAGTTTCTTATGCACACTCGCGGAACACTTCAGCAAATGGAAAACTAAATTTTACACACACGCTTTTATGGAAGCACAAGCACTAACACACTGTGTGGCAAGACCTCTTTACAACGCCTCAAACTGACTCGTCGAAACCCAGCAATTGGATCGTACCCATGTTAAGAACCACCGGGCGAAATCATTTGTCAATTTGTGATAGATTTCCATGGAAATACTTGTATTGGTCGCATGACAAATCCAACACATTTAGCTGAGGATCATGGAAATACTTGTATTGGTCGCATGACAAATCCAACACATTTAGCTGAGGATCTGAATAAGTGGTGATACCATAATTTATTTACATATTGTTGTTTAGAATTAGGTGTTTCAGCTTAACATAATGATTGTGATCAATTCATTGCAGTCATAGTAAAATAGTATTTTCATTTTTTTTTAATTGTGTTCATCTCTTTTTCATTATAAACGTTATGCTTTCTATATGCTGACTAGATCTTTTTTTTTTTTTTTTTTTTTTGCATTGGGCCTCTCGTGCTTGAGTTGTTGGGAGTTGAAAAACAAAGCTCAATCACACCCTGGAGTGGGCATTGATTGGCTATCTTTGCCATAACCATAACCTGATAGGCTCTAGTTGTGAGTGGGAGAGTAAGTTCAGGGGCAGAGGGAATATGCGAAAATGGAAGCGTGTGTGACAGTTGTCAGTCCGATGAATGTTCAATTGTACTAAACATCCTAATTTAATTAAACACTCCAAAGGCACCTTTGATAAAGGTAAACTGAATCTTTGTCAGAAGGAATTTGCTTACTTCAGAATCAGCTCAAGTTTAAGTGCAAAGCAGCCAGTTGTTATCACAGCTATAGCAAAGCTCTTGTCAAGCTATTGTCTTGTGTTTGAGGACGGTCCCCCAGTATTTGTAGTTGTTGTACACCAATCTTTTGATCTGCTACAATAATAAGGTGGTTGAAAGTTTGTTTTTTTTAATCTCAGAGAGCTTTAGGCGGTATTAAAAGAAGATTAATAAAATAATGCATGTGAACCACATGACGTCTGTCAATCAAGATAAAAATACGCTGAAATGTTATCTGTCAACGATAACGTAATGCAATTAAATTGATCAGGTTAATCTATTCCAGTATTACGTTGGCACTTACCTACACTCATCGACAAATTTTGCTGCTTTTATGGTCGGGAGCTATTTATTCCAAATGTTTGAGGTTTGTTTTGCATGAAGCACTTTATTGTGGGTGCATGAAGGACCCTTGTCAAAGAAAACTCAACCGACAACACCGACACATTGCCGCTTCACACATACAGCGTATATATATTTTTTTCAACTGGAACTAACACCTGCTCATCACTCTCTGGAGGAGCGGAGAATGTTGAATACGCAGACAGACAGAATTTAAGCCTGAGGCTTGAGGTCTTCTGGCAAAGCTGCAAAGCTGTCTATCTGATGCTTTAAAATGGAATTTTGTGCTGACGAAATAAAAGAATATTTTCTATTGCATTCCATGAGTGCAATACTGCATTACACGTATGTATAAAGAGCAGTAGTCTGTCAGGATAATATTAAAACAAACAGCTTTAGCTCATGACAGCAGTATTTTTCGCTCTATCGTTGGCCCTGTCTCTCTCTTGCTCCCTCTCTTTAGCACGGTAGCTCGACTCACTTATCATCAGTCTTGCCGCCGAGGCAATAGACCAGCCCCTTGTGGGAGACAACAGCATGTCCATGGATCTTAAGAGGGAGCTTCTTAGTCTCACTCCACCTCATCTTCCTGGAAGAGAAACATAAGAGTTTTTCTTAATGACATGCTCCTGCTGCGCTCTCTTCGGAGGGAATGGGAGAATGTGAGATGAATGAATGAATCAGGTGGAAATTTTCAAATGACTATGACTGGGGAGATAAAAGGAGAGGTAATAATTAAACTTACTCGATGTCATAGCACATGATTGTATCCAGCGACTCATTAGTTTGCAAGTCTTTTCCAGCCACTGCAAACAGCAGGTTGTCACTCTCCCCAATGCTGAAAAGACATCTCGGAGAGGGCATTGGCGGCAGGGCCACCCAGTCCGAGGCAAGTGGATCCAACTAGAGGGAAAGTGACAAGTGTCTGGGTGAATGTTGTGGAACCATATGCTTTCTGAACATCATACGTTCTCACATGGCTGGATCACCATGAAGGAGTGAAAAGAAAGCCATAGCCAATGGGCTAAATTAAAGTGTAGTGTTAGGGGCCACACTTGATGACCCATTTTCTTTAGAAAATGTGTGCGAACTAACTATGTCCCCTGGTACAATGACGGGATGACTAGAGAGCAATAGGACAGTGGTCCTTAACCTTTTTTTAGTGCTGCACCCCCTGGGAAATATTTTTTCAGCCAAGTTCACCTTAATCAGTGCAAAGCATTTTGGGGTTTAAAAAAAAAAAGACTTAAAACACGCCATTAGCATCTGATTTATTAAAAAAAAAAATCTACCCTGTCCTCTTTTGGATGTTATCAGAAAGAACTTCATGATCAATAAAAAAATAATCAACATAAGAGAAGACATCTGTCCACAGAAAAATATTAAATGTAAAGCATCCTCTTTTGGATTACAGAATAGAGATCTGTTCACACACATAAATCATTAATTTAATTATTAATAAATATTTGTTCACAAAAAATAATCATCATCAAGTGTCGGACCTGTTCTCAAAAAGAAATAATTACAAATAAATAAATAGAAATAAATAAATAAATTTGTCCACAGAAAAATATTAACCATAAAGTGTCCTATTTTAGGATTGCAGTAGAGATCTCTTGACAAATATAAATCATGAACTTAATTATTTTTTAAAAAAGTGTCCCCCCCCAAAAAAAACAATGTAAAGTGTCAGACCTGTTTTCAAAATGAAATAATTATAAATAAATATTTGTCCACAAGAAAATATTCAACTTAAAGTGTCCTCTTTGGGGATCATTGTAGCTATGTGTTCACAAAAATAAATCATTAACTTGACAGGTAACACGTTGGGTCAAACCATTCTAATATGGGGGAGAATCTGGATTTTTTTGATAATAAAATTGAATAACCTACTGAACAGGAAATTTGTTTTATGAAGTTATATTTTCCCGAAACAATTAATAATTGAATAATTATTTTAAAACGATTTTTGCATTTGTTTTTTTGTTTGTTTTATTTAAAATCTCGAGTACCCCTCAAAGTTCCTTTAAGTACCCCCATTTTAGAACCACCGCAGTAGGAAACCGACATGGAGCCGGACTGTAGAACAGATAACCAGTTCCGTATATTAGGTTTTAGATGATCCGGATATTGGAGACGATCAACAATCAAGGAAAAATGGTCACTGATCCAATCAGAAGATAGACCATTCTATTCACTCATTCAAACAACTAATTTACTGGACAATCAACTCCTGGTATCCATATGCATTTGGGGCTGGGCCAGCCCACAAATAGTTAAAATTGGTGTATAATAGACACCTAATGAAATCACTTGAGAGAAAATAAAATCAATAAAGTAATTTCAATAGTTCCCAAAACGCTCATTACATTCAATACTCGGGAAATGAGGGAAGGCCCCCAACAATTCTCTCATGTTTTTAATACATTAACAAAAAAAGAAAAAAGAAAAAAAAAAGATAAATAAATACATGCTGGGAACCCTAGGGTTGTTTTTCATTGGCGGCACAGAATGTCCCCAGAAAGAATATGTTTGCATTTGCTTGTGTTTTGTCTTATTTTGTGGAAGAGATCAATGATATTAATCCGGTAAATTATTATATTACACCAATTATAAATATCTGTAAGATTGAGCCGACTGAATGTACAGCACATGTAGTAACAAGGTAACAAATACCTGAGAGAAAAAATGACACATAAGTGTGAAGTGTTCTTCCGCCTGCTAATCTACGAGTTTACATATTGCTTATGTAAACTTAAACCCCACAAACAAAAGTGTTGACTGGAGAAGCGGCCTACCATGTAGAAATAACACTGGAGAGGCACGTCCTTGTTTTCCTCATCCACAAACAGCCCCCCGATGATGTAGAGCTGGTTCTTCTGTGATGTGTGACTGATGTGGTTGCGTGGCACCTGCTCTGACATGGCCGCCAGAAAGCACTCATTCTCGTTCACGTCGTAGGCCACGGCCGCCGAGTCGTTCACCATCAGAATGAAGTCCCGTGCGTACATTCCGTGCCTGCGGTTATCGTTCAAAAAGCCAGGGAAAGGGCTATCCTCCTCCGTATTGCTCCCTTCCTTAGCGGCCCCTTCCTTTTTCTTGGGTTTCTCTGGAAGTTTCCCCTTGAAGGCGTCTCGGATAACCTGAATTGTCTTCTGGAGTTCCGGGTCTGCCTTGATCATCTCATCTGTCTCCACTTTCTCTTTAAAGTACTTCTCAGGCAGCAGGCGAAAGCGGATGCAGTTGAAAGCATCTTTCAGGACCTTGACACGCTTATCCTTATCGTGGCGAGCCCAGGCCATGACTGATTCAAACACGACCTCCTCCTTTTCCACATTTAGCGAATCACCACCGATGACGGCAAACAGCTCGTGGGCTGCCAGTTTAAGAAACTCCTCATCTTTATATAACTGCTCAAAGTGGTCGGCGATGAAGTTGCGAGCGGCGACAGCGAGCCGGGGACAGCTGAGTACAAGGCCCATCCTGAAGATTGCCATGCAGTTGCCCAAAGAGATTTTCTTCTGGAGGTAGTTGACGCAAACAGTGAAAACCGAGGGGATCTGGAACTTGTTTGCAACAGCGATGATATCCTGAACGTTGTCATCGGTGAGGTCAATCTCAGCGGAGTAGAGGTACTGAATTATCATGTCCAGAACCGAGGCATTGACATCCTCAAGGACCACCTCTTTTGTGTTCTCCACTTCCTTGCCGTCTTCTGTAAAGAAGATCTCCCTGAAGTAGGGGCTACAGGCAGCCATGATCAGTCGATGACACGGGAGGCTACGGTCGCCAACCTTCAATGTGCAATCCACAAACTTGTTCTCATTTAGCAGTTCTTTCAGTCCATCTTGGAGCAGAGTGCTCTGAAACAGCCGCAGCTCCTCCTTGATGGCGTTGGGATCCATGATGACTGAAGACTGGAGAGGATATGTCCAGAAAGGAAGGAGATGTCGAGCACGGGTCCTTTGGGCAGTCAGTCCTGGCTGAAAAGGGCAGTCATGAGAAAAGGGTGTGAAACCCCTGCAATTGAATCCAGCTACCCCGCTAAATATAACTGCCCCTGTCTACCTCATCCTCCCCCCCAGGAATCCGCCTGCGCCAAATCACTGCACAGGACCAGCCTTGAACTGACCAGCAGCTGTTGCTCCAGATGGAAAGAAGCAACTGGTAGCAGAGGGTGTGCCATGGTGATTCAGCTCTTCAAGTGTCACAGGGCCAGATTAGAGTAAAGACAATAGTGTCAGAACCCTGGAATAGCTTGACTCTAGCAACACTAAGGATATATTTATAGCTGCTGCTGTCACGTACAAAATAGGGAAAGAAATCAAAGGTTCGCTCGACGGATTGTGTTTTGACGGTGACTATATCTCTGTCAAACAGTCACCCCCCCAAAAAAAACAACATTTTACACCCGCTTCTTACTAACTGATAAGTCCAATAGATATATTTTAGTAGAAGATTATTAAATGCAGCTTAATTTGTTGATTAATTAATTTGTTTTGATATGTTGTACAGGACAAAGGTTTGTAGAGGCTGTGTGTCCTCCCTTGATGAGAGGCGGAGTCGCTGGCGCATCTGCCGTCCCAAGCACAGCCGGAGAGGGAGAACGACGCCGGGTTATTCCTCACCTCTCAATTGTTCTCGTTCCTGCGATTCCTTCCTGCGTCCCTAGTATTCTATATTGAATTTTTGTTGTACCTTGTGTAGTAGGCTTTTCTTCCATTGTGGAAGTTTTTGGTTGCTACTTTTCTCCAAGGGCGTCATTCTCCTGGACTCTGCCCCCTCTCCTCCACTTCAGTGTGTATTTTTTATCCAGGCTACTTTTACGTCTCTCTTTTGGTTGTACGTACAGTGGGCCCCCGTGTTACGACATTAATCCGTTCCGCGGTTGGGGTCGTAAGGCGAATTTATCGTATGACGGGCAATCCAAACAGCTTTAAATGCATTTAGAACGCCAGGTAAAAACATCAAAATTATACATACATATTAAAAATTGGTACCAAAATAGTATACATGTATACAATCAGAAAACATCATAAATAAAAAATATAGAAAGGATTTATTTACCTTTGAGTGTTGCCCATATTCCCTAATAATGGTTATCTCCAGCATCATTTCCATATAAAACATCTTCTTACTTCTCTCTTTAACATCACTAGCAATCTTGGGAGCCATGGCCAACCCTTTCAACGTTGAATTAAGCAGTAAAATGCACTATAAACACATTTTTGTAACGACTTGCAATCGAACAAAGCTTTACCGTTCCGCCATTTTGGAAACAAGTGAGGCTGACCAATATCAGACCACCACGTGAGGAGACACCGACCAATAGCAGACCAACATTGTAGTCACGCTTTGGATCGAAGCAGTTAGACGGCAATAGTAAATGAGTGCAATTACCTGAAAACGCCAGCAGATGGCGGAAAAACAACACAAATACAGCCAAGCCCCTAGGATCATGAGTTGTTTTGGTCACATAACCAGGAAAATGTCATAAAGCGGGGATGAAAACAACTCAGTATTTCTCGTCGCAACATGAAAATAATGTAAATCAGGGATGTTGTAACACTGGGGTCCACTGTACACTGGTCGGCTTGTTGAGCTTCCATCAATTTGTATTTTGTGACTTTTTCCACGCATGGCATGCACCCTTTGCTATTAAACTCTTTTGGACAGTTCACAAGCTTGCTCGTCTGCTTGAGGCCCACAATTCATTCGGCTCTGTGGTTACATTGTGACAGTTGTACCCTAAAATGGCTTTCAGTTCATTGGTGAGCTTTATCAGGCTTAATGAGTAGAACACCTTGCTTTACTAATGGAGTTGGTGTCATTGGTTGTGTTGTACTAAAGTCAGGTTAATACACAGCTGAGAGCCCTTTTGGACAACTGTTAAAATTTGCATTAAGGCAAGAACTAATTAGCTGGCCCAAGAAAAATCAGTGGTCATCATTACTTTAATATTTTGAATGAGGTGTGTGTAAACTAAACTTTTGGCTGTGCTGTACTTTTTCAGACATCTAAAATTTACAGTAAACATATGATTCCGGTGTATCATTAGTTGATTGTAGCTAACAATGATATGAAACATCACAGTATTAAAGGGTTTTGTCCTACGACTTATCCGAAACTTTGACCCATTTGGCACATATTTACATTGTTTTTTGTTTTTTTTTTAATGTACATCAGGCATGTCCAAAGTCTGGCCTGAGGGCCAATTGCAGCCCACGTTCACATTTTCTCAGGCCCACATCCTCTATGATTAAATCAATAATATGCAGTCCACCAACACTGTTGACCAATATAAAATACATGTGTACAAAAAAGCTACCGTATTTTCACGGTCATAAGGGGAATTTAAAAGTTTTAAATTATCCCCCAAATCGACAAGCCATCTCCTGATGCAGTGCGTTTAATGTGTGCACCGAGTTCCAAAATCTGCGAATGTTGCAGAGTGACATCAATGAGCAATCCGCTTGACCGACTGAAAAACTTTCCTGCCCACACACCGCTTAGTTAAGAAAAAAAACAAGAGTACATGCTAGAGGACAGAATGCATACGTTAAATGGGGAAGGGTGGGTGTGAAAGAGGGCAGTAAAAAAAAAAAAAAAAAAAAACTCAGCCATAATAAGAACTCCAATCAAGAAAAAAAAAGGGTCAAATTGGAAAAAATAACGCCAGTAGTCTTGTTTTTTTACTGCCCTGAATCGAAAGCTTGAGCCGCGCTGTGTGAACGTGATTAATTTCAGACCAGCACCATGTTGCTCACAACGGAGGCACCACGTTATCTCGTACTTAGCACTTCGAGCCGACAGAGGTTAGCTGTTGGAAAAGTCGATCTTGGGTTAAAAAGGTTTGGGCAGTCATGGTATACTGTATGCTCTTCACTGTTTTGAATTTAGAAGTTTACAGTGAGAATTTAATAGTGAGTAATTGACAATGCTTTTAAAGAAGTTAGAACTATTTAATCCTCGCAAAAGTGTATTTTCCAGACAGATGTTTTCTTCATTTGGTGTGGTCTTCAAATTTGAGTTTGGCGATTTTGGTAAAAGCTTGAAAAGGAAAAGGTGCCAAAATGTATGCCATTTGCATTTAACATTTTAGCTTGTATTTAGATTTCTGCTTTCTTTCGGTCTTCGTTAGATACTTGTCATGTTATTTATAACGTTTGTGCTTTTGTTTTGTGCTGTTTATTGTGCCTTATTGTCTCTTTAGAAGTCATTTCTTTCTATTTAGTTTGCAGCACACTTGCTAGTGTAAGGAGTCACACTTGACGCATACTTTCAAATCAATGTGCATCCCTCGGAAGCATCATTGTTTTACATTTAAATATTAATCATCATTCATCTACTCTTTTCTTCAACAAAACTTGATGTCTTACGAATATTTTTGACAACGTTTGCCATGTTTGTTTGGATCTCGCAAAAAAAAAAAAAAAAACGTTAATTGAGAATAGAAAGAACACAGCTTTGTTAAATAAATGTTGCTCACGCCATGAGCCTCACGGCTTAATGATGATCAAGTAGAAAATGACGCGATTATTGTCATGACCATGCTTCCAAGCGTAACTTCAAAGGAATATCATCCCAATACAGTTCGTTTCATACTTGATAGCCTACGTTTTATTTTGAAGCATTGTCTTACTTTAGATCCAGCCCTGTCGCCATACACATTTCATTGGGGCAAATGCTACTCCAATAGATGCACCAGTAGCTGGGGCATATGCTGCACAAAACAAATTCACTTCAGCCGCATACTACTTAGTATAGTAATTAATTGCTACTGTATTCACTGGACATTAACAATGCACACATTCCTATGATTTTCAGAGGTTGCATTCTATCAGGATCAGGCTGCCAATAGTTCTCAAGCAAAATTCACACTTTTAACAAGAACAGATCATTTGAAAAACTAAACAGACTGTGATGTAACAATTGGTCATCGAAGTTCCTGTAAAAGTTCCGACTGACTACTAACCAATAATTGGGAGAGAGAGACGATTACAAAGGTTTCCGAAAAAGGAGCAGTGCAATTGAGGTACAATGGAACCATACATGCAAGAAACACTGCCACACCCCCTCCTTCACCGGGTACAAGTGCCATTCAAGCTGTTCAATTGTATGAGGATAAATTTGGACAACACAGGCCTTGACGTGAAACCAACTGCTGATTTGACTGGATCAATTGCATCCTGGATTTCCACGTTTTTCCTTTTGTCTGAAAGTGTGTGTCAGAAGAGCGTGTGGAGTTAGGTAACATGTCTCCAGTGGACAGTCCTAAAGATAGATCAGACTACGCCACTTGTCAAGGAGTAGCTCATATGTAATTTAAGGAGAAGGAAAGAACAGAGTCCATTGAAGTACGCTGTGCTGCACAAACATCAGACGGAGCAGAACAGAGTTCAAGAGGCTAATGTATCAATCAGTGTTAGAATGTATAGGAATTTTATGCAAATTCTTAGACATGAAACCAGTCATAAAGCCCTTACCAGGAATTGGATCGATGAGTTACTTTTCTATTTAAAGTATTCATGTTTCCCACCTGATGTTGTTCATAGCGTACTGGAGTGCAGCATGTACAGACAAAGCTAGAAGAAAATCAGGACTCAACGTAAACTAAGTTTTTTTTATACTACTGACCACCCCACGACAGTGTTGTAAATTGCCCACTAGGAGGCAGTGAATGCACAGACATGCAGGTTTGCATGTATGCATGCGTAAATATGTTAAAAAGACCCATTTGCAAAAAAAAACAAAAAAAAAACACAACATACAAGTCATCCTTTCCAGTAAAACATCGAAGATCATGGATTTCTACTTTTCTACAATACAGTGGCGTGGCTTATCAATTCCGCGGTGTGTTGCTTGCTCAAGTTGGGGCAAATGCTATCACTTGCATTTGCAGCTTCACCCAGAATGAAGGAATAAATCTGGTCCCATGGGGAGAAGAAATACACGGCCTCTGCTCCTGAGTACGAGCAATGAAGATTGGTAGACCCTGAAGCAGTCGGAGTCTATACATTGGCCTTCACTCAGCCTCCTAAAATAACAGAAGAGAAAATCAAAACATCAATCAGAATAAAAAGAAAACAACCTCTGGACTACTTAGGTTATTGTACCATTAGATGTAGTCACACAAGTCTTCTTGCATTCTTCTTCTGTGTCAAAGCGGTTGCTGTTACCACTGCATCCTCCGAACCAGAACTGAGCACATGCGTTGGCCTGCTTGTCATAGTACCAGCGGATGGTGTATTCACGGCACAAGCCCTGATCTAGGGCCAAGGTACAGCGAGGGTCGAAGGGGGCAGCTTCTACATAAAGAAATAATGGTTTACGTCACGGAAAAGTGAGTTGAGTAATTACCTCTGTGTACATGTTTAAGAGCTTCGCTCCTGGTACCCCCCCCAAATCCTGCCCAATCAGTTATCTTGAGAAGTCACCTAATTGCAAAAAGGAGAGAACCTGTGAGTGATCTAACGATTGACAGCTGTTTGGTGATTACCTTAGAGCACAGGGGTCATACTTAAGTCATTTTATCTGGCCGGCAAAATGCTGATTTGACTTCATGTTTCTGGCTAAAATATTGGAGGTAAAAAGTTTGTTTTTTAGGGGGGGGGGCAACAACCATTTTTTGTTGCCAATCTCTCTTTTAAACCGTTTTTGCCAGCCTCTGATTTCAAAACCAGGTAAAGTGTGCGACAAATCCACTTATTTATTTAACTTCACAGTTATTTCGGCCCTCTGACAGAAACTACAATGTGGCCCACGAAAAAAAATGAGTTTGATAACCTCGCCTTAGAGGTATGTTGTTGTGAACAAGCAGGGCCATGTAAGGCAAAGAACAGGTCAAGCATAATGTGGTGAAATTGTTTCGAGCAGAGGGTTTTATCCCAATCACGTGCAATGAGATTGAGAGGGGTGTGTTTCAAAAACATGAATGTAAATGGTCATACATTTTCTAATTTCTATAGCCGCCTATCCTCACTAGGGTTGCTGGCTTGCTGGTGCCAATTCCAGCCGTCTTTGGACTCGTGTCCAACCATGCATGTTATTGGAATTTTCTGTTTATCCAGAAGAATATTTGAAAGGGGTCAGCTTGGTTCAAAGGTGTTATGGATGGAGTGGCAGTCAATTCTTCGTCTTATAGTTAAAAAAATGATGAATCGACTCAGCCATGGACCTTGCTTTGTGCATTTGGATCGTAGTTGTTTTGGAACAAAAAAGTACCTTTTCCAAAGTGACAAATTGGTCCAAAAGCACATTTCAATACTTTTGCCCATTTGGGGTATGACAGCGGCAACATATTATATGTCAGCAAAAAGATGACCTGTTGAAATCAACTGCAAATTGTAGAAATTCTATTAGTAAAATTTACCTTTGGGACTTGCCGGTCTTGGTGTAGGAACATACTTGACAGAAGTTCCATTTGCAAAAGTGTCTTCTCTGGAAGAAGGAATCGGTTGCAATGGTGTGTTGCCACGGATAAATGTGTCTCCGCGCTCAGTCCCCCATTGTGTGGTCTCTGTGTGTACTTGCTATTGGCAAAATGACACAAATCCATTACCGTTTATCCTTTCTGTAATTGTATGTACACATTTACATTGCAATGGATGTCCATACTTGTCTTCCACTGGATCCTTTATGGCCATACTGGAAGCTGTCCACTTTGTCCCCATGGTTCCCTGCGTTGGACTGATGGGTGTTCAGGAGTTCCCAGTCAGTGGCGGGCTGGTACCCATTGACGCCTTTGGCATACCTCCCATTGTTACCATTCCTGCTGTTGCTATGGCCATTATTTCCGTTAGTTACTCTGTTATATATCAGGTCTCCATTCTCATCCTCGCAGAACTGGCTGACCAACTTGGATTCCAGAGCTGTGACAGAGACACAACATAAGAACTTGCTATTATTGCATGCCCTTTCTGTGAGATTTGTCCCCCAGGCTGAGCAGCCTCACATTCCAAAGACAAATTACTTAGATTTACAGCCATGTTCTGCAACAAGAAGTTAGCATTAAATTATTTCACAAACCTAAGATCAGCATGATACCATGATACACTCACATTATTTTTATAATTTTTATCCAAAGGGGGGGGGGATTTTATATTTATATATATATATATATATATATATATATATATATATATATATATATATATATATATATATATATATATATATATATATATATATATATATATATATATATATATATATATATATATATATATATATATATATATAGACTTTCAGATGTGTAACTAACATGCCTATATCCTGCTTAGATGAAAATATTGCAAATGATCCAGGATTACAGCAGACGCTTCACACCCCTTTGTGACCATCACTTAACATTTGCCATTTTTGAGGGTGGTCCATTTCGACCATATTTTACTGTCCACTTTCATTGTCATGATGACTCATAGTAGCTAAGGAATGGCTGCTTGCTGAATCTTGATTTTTAAAAAGCATTAAAAAAAAAAAAAAAAGCAAGAAAACGTAAGGCAAAAATCTGGCAAGTGTGAAATGAGAAATATTTATCTCAGTGAAATGTAAACTGTACTTATAAAAATTATGGGAAGTAAAGAATGTATCGTTATATGCACTGAAATTTTTTAAATTAAAATTTGCACTGCTTTTTTTTAATCAAAAGAATCTATTTTTTTTAATTTATTCAACTTTTAGAGGATTTAGCTTGTCAGTTTTTTTTTTTTTTTTTTTTAAGAAATCCATTATTTTGCTCTGCACCTAAAATGAAATGCTATACTTTCCATATTTTGCGATTAAAAGTAAAGTCGACCCCTATCCTGCTGGAAACCTCCAGGATTCCCATGACCCATTGCATTCCCCTAAATATTTCAGTCTCAAATACTGTCATGTTTTTACCTGGCAAAGTGTTGAAGTCATCAATAAGGAACACATGCTCAGCGTCGGGGTCGGATGCGATCAGGTTGAGCTCCCTAAGAAATTCTGCCTGTGTTGAGTCCGAGGTGTTGACGATGCCAAGGGCAAACATTTCGATATTAGCTGCATGAGCTTCACGTACGGCGATATCGAGCTTCACCGGCTCCCGTTTGTCCGCCTGTCCATCAGTAATAACGATGGCAACTTTGCTGACTCCCAGGCGTGAACTGTAGAATGCTTCCTGGGTGGCTTTGCGAATGGCCGTACCAGTGTAGGTACCTTCTCCCATGTACTGAATGTTCCTGATGGCTTGTTTGATGTCTTGTTTGGTTGCAAAGCGAGCCAGGTTAAACACCAGCTTGACATCCAGGCTGTACAGTACCAGGCCAATCCTAGTGGAGTTACGGCCCACGGTGACTCGGTCAACCAGCGCGTTGACAAAGTCTTTGATGATCTCAAAGTTCTCTGGACCCACGCTCTCGGAGCTGTCAATGACAAACACCAGCTCCATAGGCCTCTCCTTACACTTGACCCCACACCCTGGAATGGGAATATGAGAATGAGAACACACCATATCAAGAGATTATGGGAAAGTTTAACTGCAGTAAATCTTGTAGGCTGATCACACTGGTGGCATCCAGCGATACAACAAAAATGTTGGTGAAAAAGTGCAACTGTTCAAAGTTCCAGTTGTTTTCCCACAACTTGTCTATGCCTTTCTTTCGAGTTTTCCAGCCTTATTTTGTTTCTCTTGTAACCTGCTTATGACACTGTCTGACCTTTACAATAACTAGGCACTGCTGATCATTCAATCGTGAATAGTGGCTTGGTCCCATGATGTCAAAATGTAAAGAAAACGATGAGGGCCGTTTAACAGAAGTGGGCATTTTAAATTTTTTGCTGGTCCGTCAATCGTCTATAGCCGGTGACCCAGTCCCACTTCTGCCTTCGTCGGGCCGCCATTTTCTCAAGAAAAAAGTGTACCGTATTTTCCGCGCTATAAAGCGCAGCGGACTATAAGGCTCACCCTCAATTAATGACATACTGAATTTTAAAACTTTTTCAATCACAATACAGTAATACTCAAAGTAATAACAATAATAACTCAAAAAATAACTCTAAACTCTCAATAGCATAATAACTCAATGTCAATATGACCAACCTTATTCAACTGTAAACACACAAAAGAAACAGGTAAAGCTTACTTTCTTACTTCATTCCCCATCTACAAATCCCAATCTCAATATTGATCCATATATAAGGCGCACCTGATTATAAGGCGCACCATTAGCTTTTTTAAAAAATTAAGGCTTTTAGTGGGCCTTATAGTGCGGAAAATACGGTAATTGCCAACAATTACACTTACAATTACAATCTGTGATGGACTTGACAGACCTCTGCTGTTTAAATGTTAATTCAAACTGAACTGTAAAAATGCATTGGGTGAATCATGGCTCAAAAGCCTGTCCTAATTTTTGCCTTTCAGCTCCTTGTTAGAGAACAGAACATGTGCCTTCAAATGTTTTGAGAAGGGAATATCAGATTTGACATGAACAAGTTACAGTGTACATTTTACACATGTGTACGTATTCACAAACTTTTGTGAGCGGTGCATAATATCAGGGGAAAATAAATGCTTCAATAATAACTTACCGCAAATTTCTTTGATCAGTCTAATGACGTCCTCCCTCTACAATAAATACAAAAGTTACTCAGTACACCCATCGATGAGATTAGTTCTGGTATTCAAAGAAAAACAGGATGACAAAGCAAGACTCACTGTGAGGCCTGCTTCTCCTTTGGCGCCAGATCGACCCTTATATTAGAAAATAACTCTAATTACTAACACTTTGACAGGTCCATTTGTAATGATAGGTTTGAAAGCAAATTATGCTCACCGGTTGCCCCGGGTTCCCTGAATCACCCATATCTCCTTTGAAGCCCTTCAGACCCCTCTCTCCTGGAGAACCGCGGTCACCCTGTCACACAGTCCACAAACTCAGCAACAGAATACCTTCAATCATATCAAATTGTTAAAGTCAAAGATTGCAAGCACTTTTGCTCCAGGATAGCCTTCTCCAGCAGGCCCCCTTGGTCCTGTCACTCCTTGAACCCCCTGTTCCCCCTAGAAAAGTACATTGACAGTCAAAGGAAAGACTAAAACATTTTTTTTTAAACAGCCATTGAATAAATATGGCAGAAACCAAAGATCTTATTTTACCTTTGGT
Source organism: Hippichthys cyanospilos (assembly GCF_059441005.1). Taxonomy (NCBI): domain Eukaryota; kingdom Metazoa; phylum Chordata; class Actinopteri; order Syngnathiformes; family Syngnathidae; genus Hippichthys; species Hippichthys cyanospilos. The sequence continues at coordinate 20,935,313 of NC_142370.1, forward strand.
CCTTGGACGCCTACTCCGGGTGGTCCCACTGGCCCCAGGGGACCTGGTCGGCCAGGATGACCCTGGATCAGAAAAGTCACATCACAATCATTAGATTCTTTTCATGCATTATTCCCTGTGACTGTCTTATTTAAGTCTCTAATTATTGTGCAATTAAAAACTGTTTCCCTTTCTCTGAGTACTTCATGATGTTTCATCCATTAATTCTTTGTGCAAAGTAACATACTATTTCTTTCTATATTCCCTCTGCCTATACAATCAAAAAGGTCTACAGCCTGGAGGAATTCAGCTTTCGATATTTCCAGGCATACCGTAGGTCTGTTGCATCTGTCAGGTTTCCAAGGCAAGCATCAGACACATTCTAAATTACATAATGCGTAAATAACCTAAATACATACATACATGGATAGAACTTTTCGCTCCACTGAGCGTGGGAATCGTCCATTGTTAAATGCACTGAAACCAGGTTGTGTGGCATTTTTCCAAATATGCTGGACTAAGATTGTTTCACATGTAAAAATGTACCTTTGGTCCTGGAAGTCCTTCACCAGGCGGTCCTGGTAAACCTGGCAGTCCTCGGAAACCAATATCTCCCTAAATGAACATGAACCCGGAGACGATAGAGGAAATATTTATAGAAAAGCAATTTCCACTGAATGTTTTTTATTTTTAAATTCATGAATAATTATTTATTTTATTCTCTCTTCTTTTATGCTGTAAAAGTCCTTACCTTTGGCCCAGGAAATCCTATTCCATCTGGGCCAGTTTCCCCTGGAAGCCCGGGTAGACCAGGGGGGCCCTAAAAAATAAACTATATATATATATATATATATATATATATATATATATATATATATATATATATATATATATATATACACTGTATATATGTACATATGTTTGCGCGTGTGCGGGTAGAAATATCACAATTATTGAATGAATGAGTCCTTATCCTGTTATCCTGTCATATATATTGTATTTAAACTACAGTGGCCTTATTGTATTTACATTGATTTGCTTAGAATCTGTTGATTGCGGCTTATCGGTAGCTCAAAGCAAAATATTGACAAAGTCAGTGACAAAGAGAAAGGTGAAAGGCTAAACAATGCAATGAGTTGGGAAGGAAATGAATGGTGGAAGTTAAGAGGTTAGTGGGCAGACAAACAAGTCCTTGTGCACATCACCATGGGACCAGGATAGCCCTCTCCTTTAGGACCAAATGGACCTGCAGGGCCTGGATCTCCATGATCACCCTATGGCACATGGATACAGGACATACAAGTAAAGCCATACATTTTTTTTTATATGTTGCAATGCAGAGTGTTTCATCCATTCAGTAAAACTGCATAGCATTCAGCATACAACATGCTAAATTACACAACATACAGTGCAAGCAGACAGGATTTCACCTTTGGACCAGGAAGGCCATAGCCGGTTTCCCCAATTGGTCCTGGAGGGCCGCTTGGTCCAACATCACCCTAGAGCACAGGTTACAGCTACATGTTAGCAGAAGGAAGCTAGCTACTTGAATGGCTGCGTTTTACAGCCTCAATACATGACCAAGCTTTCTTGCTCTTAAAATGGAATTTACCTTGGGTCCCATTACGAAGCGTCCAGGTGGACCAGGTAAACCCACCCTGCCTTGTGACCCTGGTTCACCCTTAATAATTTAATGACGACAATATAAGGTACAGTAAATGTGTGTCATTTATCTTTCATTCATGCAATTAAAAATACTTTTTTCTGTGATTTGCATTCAAAACATCCATCTAGAAGAAGTCATTCAGATGACAGTTAAAGTAATCCTTCCTCACCTTGGGTCCTAAGGGGCCACTAATGCCAGGTGGCCCAGTCAAGCCTCTTATTCCCCTTTGACCTTGGTCACCCTTAATGGTTAAATGGAAAATACAGTCATTAATTAGTCACGTACAGCTCAACAATGCCCAACAACAAAGTAAGAAAACCCTTTTACCTTTTCACCTTGTGTTCCTATCCCAGGTGCTCCTTCTGCCCCCCTAAGTCCTGGAGTTCCAGGCTCACCCTAAAGTCACACAGCACACCAACATGCATCCAATGCTAAATCTACAGTTAGCTTCCGGGAGTATCAGGTCACTGAGAATGAGGCAACAATGGATCCAGGAGAAATAATAATCAAGATGATTGACTAATTTTCGATGTTTCAAACAAATGAAAGCCACCCTTTCAATAATGTTCTACATCGCTAATCCTTTTCAGGGTTCCGCGGAGCTGGAGTGTAATCCTTCTAATTTCAGGGCAAAATGCTTACGAGTACTACTCCCTAGATTACTTCACACATTGGTGGAGCTTATTGAAATTGCTGGAACATCTGCTTATGATGACTGTAATTTCCACATCCTTCCATCCATTCATTTTCTTAATCGCTTGTCCTCATAAGTCACGAGCATGCCAGAGTCTATCTCAGTTGTCTTTGGGCAGTAGGCGGGGTAAACCCTAAACCGGTTGTCAGTCAATCGTACGGCACACAGCAACAAACAACCATTCACAAACACTTACGGGAAAAAGATCATTTTGTGACACATAACCATCAAATATCTAGTGTTTGATTCAAAACCATTGTGGTGGTGTATGGAGGCAAAACCATCAAAAAAAACTCTTTCCCTTCAAGTATTTTGAATTTGTCAGATACAAGCGATGGTTCCTCAACTTGTTGGAGGTGCCGAAGTCCACCGATTTCTCTTATTTCACCGAACCCTTCTTTAGTGATTGTTAAAATGTTATTGTATGTTAGTGTATATGTTGTTTTACTGTTGCACAAAATAAATTGTACTGAAGGACCAAGCATTGTAGCCTGGGGCTTGTCATCACGATCTGAAACTATGAGTTTGGTATGCCTTGACCTACTCAGCGGACCCCTGAGACCAACTTGCCGAACCCCTGGGGTTTTCAACCTTGGTTAAGAATCACTGTACTAAATCAATAAAGACCTCAAACCTACCTTCTGCCCAGGAGCGCCGTCCTCCCCTGGCAAGCCCGGTAACCCCGATATACCCGGTGATCCTTGCTCACCCTGAGGGCAAGTGTCATTTTACTCTTTGAAAATGTTTTACATTTGTGAGACTTAATGGAACAAATGGTGACATTTGGCCATCACACCTTATCTCCATGTTCTCCCACTCCTCTTTCCCCTGGGGCCCCAGTCTCACCCGGCAACCCCTGGTCTCCCTGGTTCATACAAGAAAACAGGGCACAGAGAGTAAACTGCCAGGTTGTCCAACAAACCATGGATAAATATTTTTTTTAATCAATGATTGTAAACGGACATCTCGTGTGTGACAAAGTAAGTTTTGGACATTTTCCGATTATGACGGTTTCCAATAAACCAATTTGTTGTACACACCTTTGGTCCAGGTAGGCCTTCTCCCTGTGGACCCCGTAGCCCCGGTGGCCCTCTCGGACCTTCAATGCCCTGTAATGATGTCATTTATGAAGATAATCAGAGCTGAAATGTGACTAAAACACAGACCAAAGACAAATGTTCAGCATACTTGCCTTCTCACCCTGGATACCCGGACCAGGTAGGCCGACAAGGCCTGCAGGACCGGAAGGGCCAAGCTCTCCCTGTAACGCATGTTAGCAATGACAATAAGTAAATGTCGGTAGCAATTTGGTAGAATGGTCCGCACCTAACTGGCCAGATAGGTTGCATTCGGACCACATCCCAACACTAATGTAGATCGAGTGCTGGTCATTCAACATATTTTGTCAGTGTGTGAACATGTGAACAATGGAAATCAGACTCTCTGAATCATTGAACTACATTATCAAACTGTGCCCCAAATTGGGTTTAGGGGTTGTTTTGCTTGGGGTTCAATGTGGAGCATTTTGTATGCAGCACTGGTTGTTTAAAGAGCACTATAAATACAGTTGAGTTGTCCACAGTTAGAGCTCCATACATCACTTGCGCCCATCCTATTCGCATATAGCGTAGAAGCTTCTAGAAAACGCATTTGTGCCAACTCTTGAAAGTCTTCACTTTATCTTCATGCCTTTGGGAAACCTACCCAACCAGACCTCTTATTTACGATCTTCTGTCTTTTTTTTTTTTTTTTAATGTACCTTGTCTCCTTTAATTCCGAAACCTGATGCTCCTCTGGGCCCCCGTGGCCCCTCCAAGCCTCGCTCCCCCTGTGAGCAGTGACAAAGAAGTTAATCCATGGCATATAGAGTAAATAGATGTAAAAACACATGAGCATTGTCTAAGCTCAGCTCCTAAAAGAGGTAGTTGCTAAGATGCTGATTTCATTTATTGTGATGCCCTTTCTATATTATCTCGCCACCCCGGGGCACTAATCTATGGGAAGAAAGGTCATTTTGCTCAAAGCTGCAGTAAATCGGCAGCTTGTTCAGTCATGTAAAAAATATTTTACAGTGAATACCTGATCTGCGAGCCCACAATTGATTATTGAGAATAAATACCAACGTTTAGAACAAACTTTTGAGGTTCTGCTGTGGCACAGAACATCTAGGTTGACCTTCTAAGAACTTGAGTCTATATCTATAGCGTTATTCATGTAATCATTAAGCGATTACCATATGACTACCTAACATTCTATTATGCATAATTAAGCATTGGCTTAATGGTGGCACACAACGATGCCTCAAGATCTCTGATGACAGTCATGGTGTTTTTTCATGTGACTGTTGCGTGCTCACACCATCAAACGAGGGCGGCTGCAGGTGTCTTCATATGCTGAGCCAAAGACTGACAGATCGCAATGCTCGCTGAATGTAATTCACCGGAAGGGCTTTGTATAATTAACACTTGAAAATTCATTTGTCATCAACCTTCTGGTAAAGCACCTTGAAATCTGTGTTTTGGCTTAAGACAGTGGATGCGTTTGAGTTGAAAATTATTGCATGACATACATTCACGTTGCTTTAATGGGAAAAAAGCCTATTCCATAAAGGTCAGCTTTGCATACCTTTGGACCCGGGAGACCTTCCCCCAAAAGTCCCCTTTCTCCTTGGATTCCCTGTGGCCCTTGAGGTCCCTGAACGCAAAAAATGAATATAAACAAGTGCAGGACATACACGAGTCAAGGTTTCTTGCTTTTATTTGGAAGGTGGTAACAGATTTTTTAGAGCTAACATTTCCTACAGAAGCTTTATGAAATATGACAAATTTTAAATTTAAACAAATATGTGACAGTTCAATGGATAAAGTCCAGGAGGCACACACTGGAAGTTTCATTGTCTAATTGAATATTTGACAGGAAATTGTGAATAAATTTTCAGTGTGGATCAGGAAGGCATTCAAAAATTGGTATGATTACACAGTTACTTGTTTGGAATTTTTTTTAACTGACGTCATTAATGTAAAGATTGTCATTCACAAATCCATCAAAAGTACTCTCAATCAACATGATCATCTTAAAAAGGAGCATCCAAAAAAAAAAAAAAAAAACTTATACACTTATAAATGACCTTGAACAATGTTCCAGGGACTGAGTATGTTTGTGGTTGAACCAATAGGTTGTGGTTTTCTGGGAAGGTTTGAAGGATTGTGGAGAAAGAGATGTGTTGTCTTTGTATTTTTCTGTTTATTGCAGTAGTATGTTCTCCTCTAAATTGAAAAGATGAATCACAATAAACCACAATAAAAATGTTCCTTGAATGGAAGGACAGGGAGCCGTAAAAAAATTCTTATGAAAACATAACCTTCCTGATTGCATGGCTATATAGGATGCCATAATGTGCACGCTTTGTTTGGATTACTCACCGGTGGTCCAGGCTCACCAAGGCCCACTGGACCTATTGGCCCTGGTAGCCCCTGATGACCAATACTCCCCTGTTGAGTTAAGCACAAACAAATGAACAGTGGACAATTACTTTTAAACAAGGATTTTAGGCCCACGGTCAAATATTCTGGTTTCGAGTCTTATCTTTGCCTCTCTTTGGAGGGTTTACATGGACATTTTCTCCTTGTGATTTGTTTCAATCGTTTGATTTATTAAAGGAGGTAATTTGTCCACAGTTTGGAATTGGAGTATGGATTGATGTTTGTTTATCGCGTTTGTGTTCTCAGTCCTGAGACTACCGTGTGGCCCAAAGTCAGAAGGGACTGGCCTTGTCAAGCTTGCTCCCACAGTTTGAAAGCATCTCCAAAGTTCACTGAATGAATGAAGTCTAGGGGGCGTGAAATTGGCAGCTACTTCTTGGGTACTGATTAATGCAAAGGGATAACACGCTGTCAAATCCTTCAGAAATGTCCATTTTTTTATATGTTATTAATAATAATAATCACGTTTTGAAAATGTGAATGATTTCTCACAGATGTTTCGAATAAGTTAGGAAACAGGTACTCAATATGCAACATCATTTCTAGAAATATCTGCAAGTGTATCCATTTCAAATGCACTTCCACAACATTCTTTGAATATCACTGTGGCCTATCAGTGCTGAGGGCTGCGGGCTACTCAAGTGGCCCTTGGGGACGAGCTCGTGTCAGCGGGCTCCTGCTTTATCAATGTACATACCAGTAATTTATGGATGAACTTGAAATATGAAGCCCTACAGAAAGTCAAGTTCGATTGCCCCCTGCTGGCCTTTAAATATAATGCAAGTTGATGGAAATGGATGGGAATACATACAGGTACAGTACTAATACTGCATACTGTACTCCACATGGATTAATGGAAAGCTGAACCTTTTGTCCTGGGAGCCCGATTCCTGTATCCCCTTGGATTCCAGGTGGACCAGGAAGTCCACGTTCGCCCTGTAAAAAAAAAAAAAAGAGGCAGCGAAACATGAATTGCACTGGATGTGTGAACTCACTCGGACGTGATTAGACATTTGGAATATTTTCCTAACATAATTAACATTGATGTCTTATTTGGTATACGTATTTCCATGTTTTCCAGTGCTTAAGAGGAAGCGCATTAGAGGATAGTAGGCTGCCGGTATGGTTGGAAATTAATTCTAACTGCGACTACCTATTTTTGTCTGTCCCCATCCTTTCAGACATGTTAGAACAACGCTAAAACCCCAACATTAGTCTGCTATTCAGGTGATATGGCACGACAGGCAGACAATCCAACGGACGCATTCTTCCAAAGTAATTACGTAGGGAACAGAGGACGGTCTGGGATCACAGGCTTGTAGCACAGTTAGCAGCTAGAAACACAGCTTGGGGGCTCAGAAAATTGAGAACAGCCAAATAAGATGAAAAGGTACATGTTTTATTTAAGAGTGGTCTCCTACACTCAATATAGGTAAAATACTTAATCCCTCCATGGGAGAGTCACATGGAACATTCCTTCCATTTTTACTTCAAGTAAGCAGAATGGACAATACTATTTCCAACCACCACTTTGGTCCTTATAATGTATCTAATAATAATGATGAGTATGTAGTGGCTAAAAAGTCACTGTTCTCAAGGCATGCCAACTTGCTCAAGGGCATTTGGGAAGTACTGTATTTGGGAACCAATCAGTTCTCCAACCATTAATTGCCAATTTTTCCAGTTTGTCTGCCGCGGGACATGAACAGCGGCCTCTGGTTCATAAGTGTTGGCAGATGAGCTTAGACTGGAGTAGACTAGAGTATCGTTGTTGTGCATGAGCAATGACTTGACCGCAGCTTGTCTTAAAATTTAGGGGATTCTATTTTCGGTAAACTTTGAAAAATGCAAATTTGTTTGAACTATTGACTTTACAGACGTTGACCTAGTGACACCATTGAGAAAGAAATTAAATCCAACAAAACGGATATCAGCTTTATGCACGCATCATGAGTGCTTTTGAAGGACACCTTTGAGCAATGCTCTAAGTCAGGGGTTCTCAAATGGGGGTATGAATTCTCATGGGGGTACTTTCAAGATGTTAAATTAAACAAACGAACATGCAAAAGTCATTTAAAAATCGTTATTGACCAATGTTTCAGGAAAACATAATTACTAAAAATTATGTTCAGTAACTTAATCAATTTCATTATTTATTTTTGTGAACATGTCAACTGTAATCTCGAAAGACGAGGATTTACGTTGTAATTACATGTTATGTTATAATTTGTTTTGAGAACAAGTCTGACACTTTTTGTTGATTGTTCTAATGGACAAATAGTGTATTTATAATAATTAAGTTAATGAATTATTTCTGTAAACAGATCTCTACTATAGTCCATTTTAATATGTTTCTGTCGACAAATACTTGTTTATAATTATTTCTTTTTGAGAACAGGACTGACACGTTTTGTTATTATTTATATTATTATTATTATATTTATTTTGTTATTATTTTTTGTGGACAAACATTTATTAATAATTAAGTAATTTATTTTTTTTAACAGATCTCTACTGTAATCCAAAAGAAGACGCTTTATGTTTAATATTTTTCTGACAGATATTTATTCATAATTATTTCTTTTTGAGAGCTGATTGTTAATGTTGATTTTTTTTGTGGACAATAATTAAGGTTTTGTTTTTTTCTTGATAACAGATCTCTTCTACGATCCAAAGAGGACACTTTATGTTGATTATTTTTTTGTGGACCAATACAAATGAGGTTTGAAAGGTGCTGAAGTTGAATAAATCAGACAATGGCACACTTTGTCTTTTTTTTTTGTTTTTTTAACTAAAAAATGCTTTGCTCTGGTTAACCCTAACCCTAACCCTAACCCTAAAGGGTACTTGGCTGAAAACACATTACATCACCCAAAAAAAGGTTGAGAATAAAATTATATATATCTTTTTATTTATTCATATATATATATATATATATATATATATATATATATATATATATATATATATATATATATATATATATATATATATATATATATATATGATTAAATAAAAAGATTGACATGAGAAGCTTGGTCAGTCACTGTTCAGAACAGAGCATCTTCTGTGCTGCCATTTTGTTCCTTGATACGTTTACTGTATTGCATATTCCTGCTCCTTGCTTGGAAACCACCATCAAATGACTTACTTTTTTACCAGTCACACCTTCAGGTCCGAGATCACCAGGAGGACCAGGTAAACCCTAGACAGAGATTAAATGTGTGAACACAGTATGATAGTGGCGTTTCAATTTTTTGTAGAATTACATGAAACACAAAGGAACTTTAAGACTATGTAAGATTTAGAGAATCTCAAAACAGAAAAACAAATGTGCATTTTTGCAAAACTAACCATTACTTTGACTTGACAAAAATTTGGACTTAGTTGAGTACCAAATGTGTAGTGTAAATAAATACATAAGATTGGCTTTTTTTGGTCTAAAACTGAATTTACCTGAAGTCCACGGTTTCCTCTTGGACCGATGGGCCCTTCGGGACCCTGTAAGACAGTGAAACGTGCCCATCGTTAATATCGACAACAGATCGAAAACTGCTCATTTAGAATTAGTTGGGCAATGAAAATATTAAGTATAGGTCATACAGTGCAAGTGGCGGGAAAAGAAATTTGGCCTATAATCGTCAACGTACTATATCGTATGATATACAATGCAACTTTTGATAATCATGGTCAGAGATGACATAACTATTGTTGTTGACATAATTATGAAAGGACGTACTCTGTCTCCCTTAATTCCAGGAGAGCCACATTCTCCTCGCTCCCCCTAAAAAAAGAATAAAAGAAGAAATGAAAACATGAAACGTAATAGCATTCGAACACAGAGCGAGCCAAGTAATCTATTTGTTTGGATTTTTCGAGTCAGAATTTGCAATTAGGAGTATGTTGGTCAAAAGCCAAGAAAAATGAAGTCACAAAATACACCTGCATGAAGTAACAAAAGACACCTGCAGGCAAGATGATAATTACAAGAAAATATTTCATTATAGTCGTTTGCGCAATACCTGCTCTCCTTTGTATCCTGGCCTGCCCTGTGTGAACCAAACACAAATGTTCCAAACCATGTTATTTTCAATGTTTCTTTTAGATTTCTTATATTTCTACCTCAATTTCAATAAATAAATAAACTAACCTCAGCTCCCTCTCGACCGGGCAGTCCGCTAAGCCCGGCTTCACCCTTGAAAGGAAAGATGTTGAATGAGGTTTGCAGTATTGTCAGACAAAACCAGGTAAGAATTTAAAGGGATAATAAACTTCAGAATCAGAATTTTTTTAACCACCTTTAGCAGTTTTATTTAACACACACACACACACATATATATATATATATATATATATATATATATATATATATATATATATATATATATATATATATATATATATATATATATATATATATATATATACTTTTGAAAACACATCTTCCACTAGCCATCGACTGAAAATGACACCACAAGTGCTCAGGGCTCACACAAGAGCCAATCACGGCTGAGCTTGTGACCATCACCTGAGCAAATCCAGAAAACTGGATTAGCCATGATGCGCATATGATGTAATTTTCAGTCGACGGCATGTGGAATATGGTTTTTTAAAGTTATTATGCATATAAATTGGTTTGGTTATCAAAACATTCATTGACAAAATATGAATCCTTTTCTGATGAAAAAAAGTGTAAATAAGTTTAACATCCCTTTTCATTAATGCGCATCACCTTGTTTCCCTTTGGTCCTGGGATGCCATCCTCTCCAGGGCGTCCCTTCTTGCCCTGCACAGAATTTTTTTTGAAGTTTCAAAAAAAAAATGAAAAAAAAGAGGAAATTTAATCTTTTCAAACAAAGGTTATTTTTGGTTATTCTCTTATCGAGGAGTTGACAAATTTGTGTGGCGAGGGCTTATCAAGCAATGGTATATCACTTAAATATTGTTTGTGAACTGATTTCTAAACTTCACTTTGTTTTGGAGACAATAAAAGAAAAAAACACAGCGCCTGAACCTGAACAATTCCTCTTGAAGCCTAAGTTCAAGAAGATCTGAGGCCAAAGGTGTTTCAATCATGTGACTATCAAGTTTTGTTGCGCTGATCTGGGTGTTGTCAATGAAGTTTCCGCCCTTGACTACACATATGGCCTGCCTCAGCCACAGGCCTGCTGCCATGACATGAAACGGTGTTTGCTCAGGGTATTGGGTAAAAAGAATCTCAAGCAAACATCTCTTTTTGGCAGACAAAGAATCGAGATTTTACTCATGTAAAATATGTGCCCGCGTAAAAATGTGTTTAGGCCTGCTCTCAATAAAGTCAACAAGTAATTTGCAACATTCTAAGGGACTATTTCAAAGCCATTTTCCACCCAAACCTTGTAATTATGTCACTTGTTGGCAGCAGTATCTGTCTTTGTCTGCAATGTCTCGATAAAGAAAAGATCCCAAAGTGAGACTCCTTGGTGTTGTATGTTGCAACGCGTGGAGGGAATACTCACAGCCGGGCCGCTGGGCCCCCGCTCACCCTTCTCACATGCGCACAGGCTCTGCACAGGGGGACACTTAAACACAGCGTGGACAGAGACTTTTAGAGGAGGGGTTATTCAGGGACACAAATCACATCATAAGTGTTTGGGCTTACCCCTTCCTCTGCCAGTGTTGTCTGCGGGGAGGGGAAATAAAAAAGACTTTAACATTGGGTCTAATGCACCATGATTAATCAGGAACGTAAAATAGCGACGCATGCGTAGGCTATTTTAGTACCGTTGTTCGTTGCCAGGTAATGGAGTGAAGTTGTCAACGATGCTGAGTGCAAAAATGCAAGTGTTGTACTAGGTTGGCCCTAACTGATATGTGATTTTGTTCCACTGATACAAAGTTATTTGAATTCACGAAAACCCACAAACTTAGCGCAATCTGAAAACTCGTTATCGTTAATGAAAGAAAATAATGACTTTTTTTTTTTTTAAATGCAAACAAACTGAACCTAAACCTTTGAATATAACTAAAGAATACCTAATACAGTAACTACAGCTACAGCGAACATGTCCTTCATTTTCGTACCTGGCAGTTAATTTCATATGTGATACTTTTGAGAGGATTTTAAATGTGTCGTTAAATGCATTTAGATCCGATTTTAGCCTGGAAAAGCACATTTCAGACAGTCTGAGAGTTTTCATCCTTTTAATGTGTGTTAGGGCTGATCGATCCAAGTATCGATAGAAGCAATGCTACGGTCGATATCGGTACCGTATCAATACCAACAAGTTCTTAGCAAGGTATTAATCCATTATGGTTTCTCAAGGGTCCCTTACGTAAATCTTTTTAGTAAATGTACATGGGATGCACTTGCTGCCCGCTATGCAATAGCTACTGTCATTTGTATTTCAAGTATGGCTTTCTATTTTGTAGCACATTTTATTGGTTTTCATAGTTTTAATTGCAGTATCATGTTTAGAGTGTATTTCTGCTTTGATTCCAATCACCATGTCTGGCTCCCCATGTTCCTTTATTAGAATATTTTTTTCCGTGCCAACCGTAAAACTTTAATATTATGATGATGCGGTTGAAAACTTTATAAGAAAGTTTAATTAAAAAAAATGTGCCAATGAGGGGGCGGCTCGGTGGCGTAGTGAATAGCACGTCTGCTAGGTGATCAAATCCACCTGGCTCCAGCCTTCCTGTGTGGAGTTTGCATGTTCTCCCTTAGCCCGCGTGGGTTCTCTCTCTCACTTTCTAACTCACATATTGTCTAAATGCTTAAAACATATCATTTTCCCTGCACTGTCACAGAGTATTGACTTGTGCATGTGCATACTTTGTGGCATTATGGTAAAAAATGCCAAATGAACATTATAACACCATAAAATCATAAACAGCTTTCAGGTGTTCAATTTTCAAATGTATTGGTATAATGTAAACCAGATGTTAAAAGTTTTTTTTTTTTTACTTGTGCATGACAGGATGAATTATAAAAGTTCCAAAACTACTAAAAACAGATTTCACCTTAAACAGCATACTGTCAAATTCAGCTACTTTCTTGAGTTATCTGAAGGATTTGGTGTGCATGTTCATTCTTGCTCAATTGTACTGTACTAGCACCTAATTTTCCCACAGACATTTAATGGGGCACATGTGTTTGTATCTACCACATGCCGCATTACAGTACAGTATACAGTTGTTCTACATCGAACAGAAATGACCTCTCGTGATTCACATGCTGCAGGTTTTTTTTTTTCTAATTTAATTCCTCTTTTGTTTACATTTTTATTTTTATATTTTTTTGATCAGTTCATCATCGTCCTGTAGCCTATTTGGCATAACCGCTTATCCTGTTCATTGTGATTGTTGGGGATAAGCTTACTTTGGCAGACTCAACAGACAACCACACATGCTCAAATTTAACACCATCGAGTGGGAAATGTGCTCGCTGTCCCTGCATTGTAGTCAGCCCAACAAACCATGTACTTTATTCTCTATATTGCAAATTGAATTAATGAACTGTTCCCTATATTGTAGGATGTCTCCTCAGGTAAAAAAAAAAAAAAAAGGAACAAATAATCATTTAAATAGCATCAGTCTAAAAGAAAAATGTCGGACCACTGGGCATCTAACTTGGGTTTGCGTGCACTTAGCATAGAGCAGATCAACAGCAATTAAGTTTGACCATCTGATCTCAAGCGTGCATGCATTCCAGACTCGACATTTACTCACAATCTCCCGGACAACTTTTTCCACGATGCCTCTGTCCTGCAAGTTATGAAGGTAGCGTGAGGCTGGCGAGCTTGCAATTAAGCGCAGCTGGGCAATATTGGCAGATTCTTTAGCTTCTGGCGTGATTCCGATGGTGAAGAAGCGGACTCCCTGGTTCTTGGCCTCCGCCACAGCCGACGATATGTCTGGGTTCCTCGGATGCGAGATCCCATCGAAAAGCAAAATGGCCACCTTGATGCTGCTGGGAGCCGACTCTTCCAGGTAGATACGCGTGAGGTTCGTGATGGCGTAAGTGATGTAGGTGCCATGGCCGATGTATGTCATGGGAGCTATGCGGGCCTTGAAATTGTCGGCACCCTTCCACTGCTTGAAGGTCTGCTCTATGATGACATGGCTGCTGTACTGAAGGAGGGCCGAGCGACTGAGGAGGCTGCGGCCGCTCTGCATGCGGAGGCCCTGCAGTCGTTCGGTTACTTCTGTTGCAAACCGCTTCTCCTGGGCATGGTTGTCTTTGGCGCTCTCAGAGCTGTCAATCAAAAACGCTAGTTCCAGGCTACAGCTATCATCCGACAGTGCTGAGAACACAACGTGAGATCGAGTCATGAACGGCTTGCTACAGCGTTTCCAACATGACTTTAATTTTGCAAAGTTAGGCGGGTCTTCAAAATAAAGAATGATTGTATATTTAGAATCATCCTAAAAAGGTTTCGAGCTCTGCAGAGGGCATCAATTTACATTTGAAAGACGGAGTGTGGATGTGGGGTACCTATAAAGCTCCAAAGTTTAAGTTTTTGACCTAGCCCTCTTGTTTCTCAAGAAATCCCAAGCGCTACTTAGAGTACAATTTGGGGTCACTTTGCCTTAAATTTGAGTGAAAACACTAACCCTGTTAGCGGTTAATTTCATGTACAGTGTGTGCAAAATGAATACAAGTACATATGACAAACATATAAAATAAATACAGTACAAGCAAATGTGTGTTGAATCTTGCAATCGAGCATAAATGAGATTTTGACTGTCATTACAATTTCTGTTTTTGTCTCATCACTGATAACATCACAGAAAGCCAAAGAAAATATACAAAATACATGCAAGGCATTAAAAAAAAAAAGCAAAGGTGATTGCCAGCATGTTCCATCGTCTCTTATTTTTTGTTAGTCTGCCCGGGGAAGTGAACAGAAAAGGAATCTCATTGTGTAGTGTTACTATGCATATGACAATAAAACTCTTGACTTCTTTATCTGAAAAGGTTAGCCCAACAATTGCATCTTTGATCTTTTTAATGCATTACCTTTCTAGGCAAAGTTGTTTTGACAACTTTGAAGCATAACAATGTCATGACCAAATAAAGGCAGAGTTCATTAAGACTGACTTACATTTTCCATTTTGTGGCACAAAATTGTTTGTGTATTGTCTGTTTTTCCTCCTAGTGGTCACCTCCTCTTCAAGTCCTCTGTAGCCCTGTGCCCAAATGCCTTGCAGCCCCCACAGGAGCATAAACCAGTGTACTGAAGGCATCAGCAGCATGCCGTCCTTGAATCGGAAGTGATGGCATTGAAAGTGTTAATAAAGCTGAACAGGTCATTAAAAAAAATGCCTTGACAAGCAGAACTCACCATGTGGATATTTAAAGTTCTTCAGGTGATGAACAATTTAATGCTCCCCTGACAGAAACGACATTAGGAGGAAAACCGTTCCAATATGGTCAAGGAAGATTGTTTACATGCACCGTTTTGTTCAATCCCGTGTCCACAGAGCCTGATAGTATTCAGCTGTGAATAATGATGTTCATCGGCTGACCAAACCATGCATGTATCGTGGTTCTAACATTTGTGCGTTGCATAAAATGTGCAGTAAGTGAACATAGGACCAGCCCATTTCTGGGAGGGCACCTCTAGACACTCTCGAAAAGGATAGCGAGTGCTTTTACATTCCACCCATTGACCTTTTCAATGGTCTGTTCACCTCACCACTCCAAATGGAAAATTGCAGGGAATAATTGTAATAACTTCTCACGGGAAAACTAGAAATCTTTATCACTACCACATATTAGCTTAAGTCTTGCTGTAATTATGTCTAACTCTGGATTAAAGCAAGACTACAGAAGCTGCAGCAAGCATCACATAACTCGTCTGTCTCTGTGGTGACAGTGTGTGTGTGTGCAAGTGTTTTTATTGCCAAGTGGTGTACCTTCTGAAAGCACAGAACGGTGGGCTGCCACTTAAGAATGCGTGCCCTTAAATCTGCTGTCTGTATGGCTGATGAATAATATCTGCTACAGTATGAGAGTAGATATGACAGGAATGGGAATTTGAAAGAAAACTGCCAGTTCCTATTGCGTTACATGCACATTCAAATCACATCAAGTGATCCTGTGAATAGAAGAGTGTTATGTTATGATTGCTTGGATTGAAGGTTGTCCAGATTTTACATTTGAGTATCTTTTCAAATGAACAGCATTTCTGGAAAAACAGACTATGCATGTAATATGTATATTTTTCTGTTTCAAATCAAATATTTTGACTGTACAAACGTTTTCTTTATCAAAACTCAATTATTTGCATAGCAGAACATACACAATATTAATGGTGGACATCTTTACAGGGTATATGCAAGCACTGCAGAACAAAAATGTATAAGGGTGATAAAGAATCTCTTGTGTGTCATAATGCTTTACCAGCACAAATTAAGTTGTATTTAGTATTGTACTGTTTGTGTTGCATTTGATATCATTAAACTGTAGCTTATCATTTATTTACAACATTGATTCTGTGTTGTAGGCCATCTAAAGTATTTTCTGCAGCTGCAGGGCTGTTTGAGTTTGTAATCATATTGGCATTGACATGTGCTTAATCAGGGAAAGGGAGCACGTTGAGTCTTGTGTCAGCTGGTCTGTTGTGAACAGATTCCGCCTCACCCCTTCGCCTTTGATGTAGCTATGGTAACCCCAAATTATAGAAAGCAGCAACTATTGAAAACACTCCCTACTTGAAGGTCCAGATGAGCGCAAGATCTTTTGATACAAATATTTGGTACTCTACATGTCCTCGCAATAGCCCTGAAAGCACGGCTTTTCAGTCATCACTCCTCAAACTTGACTTTGGGGCATGTTTGGAGTGCAAAAATCAAGTATTTGCTGTGTTTTGTCAGGCAACTACAGACGCGTTGAGTTGCTTTATTGCAACCATAAGAATTTATGTGATCACTGCTGAACCTTCTGGAGTGCCTTGGCACAAGAATCAAAGTTTCTGCATGTTACTTTTACAAGACAAACACCACAAATTGAAGTCAAATTGGTTTCTATTGAACTCTGCTGGTTAAATTAAATATTGAAACAATGTGGTGACATTATACCAACCAATGTGGTGAGAATTGTGGTCTAGCTGTGGTGAGAACCGAGGCCAGCATACGATACGACTGTCTGATCGTAACCATTACAGTATATAATCATAATTCCTAAAAATGTTGCAAACATTGCTCAGAATGCCATATATACAGTATATGACATCATTGTCGCATCGTGCTTTTCTATTACCACACATTTCGTTGTGCCTCTTACAAAAGGAATACATTATTAATAATTTCCAAAAGTCTAGGGCCTATACAGTTTTAGTTATTTTTTTTTTTTTTTATTTTGGGAATCCATCTATCCAAATTTAGTAACACTTAATTCATGGTCAAAGTGAAACTACGTAGAACTTGACCCAAATGGTTCCTTATGATACGGGTTGACTTATAAGGACGGCATCTGTGGACAACCATTCATATTGAAATTCACACATCTGGAGAATAAGAAGTTGCGTTAGAAAAGTTGTCACAAAATGTATATTTCTTACCCAAAAGACACATGTTCCCCTTCGCTTATTATCGCATCACATATTATCGCTTACCATCGCAATGGGGTGGCCAAAGACAGAGTTGCTGAAAGTCCTTCCAGGAGCCAGGAGAGCCTGACAGAGGAACCTGAAAAAGTCTCTCTTTGCTCTCGGAAGTTTATTTTAGAATAAAGATTACGACAAATTTAGGGTTTTACATTTTCTCTGCTCACTACTTAACTGATCGGTTCAGTACACATTTAATAAATAAACACGACGAAATCAACTATTTTTGCTTTTTAATATTTACAGTGCAATATGTGAGTTTCTTTCAAATAAACTGAGCAACCGCCATTGATCGTTTCAGTGCGCAGCAATGTCGGTGAAGTTGCGGTTTCGAGGTTGACCATTTGCAAAACATTTGATTATACAGCGACGTCCTCTAGCGGATGACATATATATATTCTTCATTTCGCTGAGCTGAGCCGAGCTCGGAGCCATCCGGCCATTTTCATAATTGCAATCATCTTTTACCGTAACTTCTACACAAGGATGATGGCTGTCCTATTGTATGGAAGGTGTCGTAAATTACGGTTTTGGAAATGCCAAGATTAATGCCTGACGCCTGCAGAGCAGACTATATATCTTTTTGAACATTTGTGTTTAGTTAGTATAGTTAGTATAGCAATTGCCACAGCTACCATATAGTTTTGCACAAAACTCGAAAATAAAGAATAAAACGATTACTATTTCAACTCTGTCACTGTAAATACAGTAATACTAAAATAAATTAGTATTAGTAAATTACATTGTATGTTTAAAACAAAGTGTAAAAGATTTATTAAACAATATCTTTAAATGTATTTTCACATGAACGATGGAGTGTAACATGTTTTAAAATTTTAACCCTTGTTTGAAACCCTAACCCAAGTTTGAAAGCCTACTTTAACCAGTTTCATGGGGGGGGGGGGCGTTTTTACAAATGCACATGCGTGGTCTTGCCTGCCTGTCACAGTGAGACAAACCTTTATATATATACTCACACACAGTGATCTCTTGTAAAAAGAAAAAGGGGACTTAAGGGGACAAGTTTGCGTTAAAAAAATCTGTTAATTCTGTTTGTCATGCTTTTGCCTTTGTGTTCTGTTTTTCTGCAGTTGTGGGGACAGGGATTAGGAGGGGGCACAACCACTGGCTGAACACCTGACGTCCATTTGCCATCATGGGCTTTTTTAGTGCGGCAGGGACAAGGGGGACCACGCCGGGTTATTTTACACCACTGACTGTGTTACTCTGTGCCTTTATTTCTCCCGAGACTTCTGCAGGTGCCGTTCTGAGTTTTTGTCCTTTGATTTTAATTTTCTATTCCGAGTGTTTTTGAAGATTCTTTCTGTTACTACTTTGCGTCGTTTCCCTGTCTGGATCCGCTCCACTTTCCCTTATTAGACTTGATCATATAGGCTCATTTTCGCTATGTCTCTTTTTGTTGTACTTTCACAGTGAGAGCGAGTTTCTGTTGTACTTTGAATTTTTCAGTTTTTCCCCTACGCATTGCGTGCGTGTTTTGTTAATAAACATCTTTTTGGAACTGAGAGACTCCGAGTTGTGTGGGTATACACATGATCCTGTTCTCCTGAGTTACAGGACGTAACACTGACCATTTGCATCACAGGGTTGCACGAGGTAGAGTGAGACATTCAAGTAAGGCTTTTTATTTTTTTTTTTTTATATATATAAAACTATGAATAGCATAGAAAATGGTTTGATGGATGAATGGAAAAAGGAGACGACAAACCTTTGCTCTACTCATACTTTTTGAAAACTTTGACGATGTCAAGTCCATGTATCATGTGATTCATTGCTTCCTTTTTCTTCAACCAGGCTAGAAATGGTAACCAGGTTGTGTGCATGTTGTGGGAGACACATCCATGAATAATATTTATTTGAAATCTTCAAACAATAAACAATTGTTCCAACAGTTGCAAGCGACAACAACGAAACAAATAATACAAATAAAATGAAAATTAAATTCACTGAGTTTTATTTGAGATTTAATATGGTCATTATAGGAGAAGAGAAATAAAAAGGTATTTTTTGTGGTACACTAGACTTATTCTGCATGTTGAAACCCATTTTCAAGCATTCCTTTCTCTTCTTTTTTCTTCTCAGATTTGGTCTCGGGACAAGTAAAATTACTCAAAAACTACATATGTTAGTATTCTTTGTGAGGATTATTTAAAATTTGATGGGTGGGACGTAAACTGTCCTCCAATTATGGAATGACACATATACATATACATTTGTCTTATCCTAGGTGAATGGACTTCAGAGCTTCTTTAAACATTTTTCTTTTGTACATAGACCTTAATAAAAACCTTCGAAGAAAGGGGTGATAGCGGAAAAACAAAAAGAAATGCTCAAACGTCTCAAATGTTCTTTTGAAAAAGTCGTCTGCGCACGCGCGCGACACGCTGAACGTTGCAAGCATGCGCACTTGACGTTTAGTCAAAGAGTACAAAGCTGCAAGTTCCTCTAGTCTCGTTCCACCTTCAGCCATTTTGATCATGTTAGGAGCTGTGGGACGTTGCTGCACCGGGGCTCTGCAGGCTCTCAAGCCTGGGGTCCAGCCCCTCAAGGCACTTGTCGGATCACCGGCCGTGCTGTCGCGTAAGCCCCTTAAACCTCGGTGATTTTTTTTGCGAAATCGCAAGAGCCGAAGACGTAATACAGCAATTCTCAAATGGGCAGCTAAAGCTATGCTAACGTTAGCCGTTGCTAGCCACACGCTGACTGCCCTTTCGAGCGGCTTCACAGGCCTTTTGATTCAATTGGCACATTACAAATAAGGTTAGCGCTATCGAAAGTATTTCTAACCCATTAGCAAATGTCCATTATAATTTTCGAAGAATTGCATGCGTTGGGCGATATTCCGACGGCGGCCAATCCGTGCTAGCATCAATGACCTTTCTTTCGACTAATGACATGAGGTGGCTGCCGGGTTAGCATTACCAGCTAGCTTTGTTTCTTCCCCGGAGTTTTGTCTTAAAAGTGCATCTCTGAAGCCATCGAAGATGTTACTCAGAGCAAAACACCTTGTTTGATTTTTGTGATTAGGTAGAAATGAAGCAAAATGGTCACTCATTATTTTACAAGGAATCTTCGCCTCGGGAATGTCATTCATTTGACTTTCTCCGTTATAATGAGCTAAACTGTCATTTAATGCATTTCTAAATATGCACACCTAGTGTTATTCTTGGAGGCTTTATAATCGGCACTTTTAGCATGGCTAACTCTGACATGGATTTCTAGCTTCCAAACGTGCTGCATGCATGTTTTTGTTATTTTGTGTTATACAATAGCATGCCAATTATAATTACAAGTGTGTTTCTTGCAGGCAGGGACTATGTCGCCCCTGCTGCTGCCGCGGCGGCCAGTGTTGCTACTGGACGCATTGTGGCTGTCATCGGTGCCGTGGTAGACGTCCAGTTCGATGAGGGCCTCCCGCCCATCCTCAACGCCCTAGAGGTTGCTGGCCGAGAGTCCAGGCTCGTTCTGGAGGTGGCACAGCATCTTGGTAAGCGACCAAACTAGTTTTGTTCCCTACAAAATCATGGCAAGTATATGTCTAGGGTAGGAATTCAATTACAACATCGTTTCATGTAGGTGAGAACACCGTGCGCACCATTGCAATGGATGGTACCGAAGGTCTGGTCCGTGGACAGAAAGTTCTGGACACTGGAGCCCCCATTCGAATCCCAGTGGGCCCCGAGACCCTGGGAAGGATTATGAATGTCATTGGTGAGCCCATTGACGAGAGAGGCCCCATCTCCACAAAGCAGTACGTTTACTCAGAAGATGACTTTAAATGCAAGCTTGTAATAATGCGTGTAAGACAAAGCTTGCTTCCTTAAATGCTTTTATTCCCTGATTGTTTTGATTCTTCTTGCAGGACTGCACCCATTCATGCCGAAGCACCTGAATTCACTGACATGAGTGTGGAGCAGGAGATTCTTGTTACTGGAATTAAAGTGGTCGACTTGCTTGCCCCCTATGCCAAGGGAGGAAAGATTGGTATGTCCTTCGTGATTACTCTTTTTAATTTGCCTTATACAATTAGGATGTAAATCCTTTGATTCTCTTTTTCTTCTCTCTTTCTCCCTCTTCCTTTCCAAAGGCCTTTTTGGTGGGGCTGGTGTAGGCAAGACTGTGCTGATCATGGAGCTGATCAACAATGTGGCCAAGGCCCACGGCGGTTACTCCGTGTTCGCCGGTGTGGGCGAGCGTACTCGTGAGGGAAACGACTTGTACCATGAAATGATCGAGTCTGGTGTCATCAATCTGAAAGACACCACCTCCAAGGTGAGCAGACGTAACAAGTCCTGGTTAGTTCCTTTTATTTTTATAATTTATTCTTTTTCCCCTGTTTGACGTTCTTCCATTTACATCTTCCCCTCCTAGGTGGCGCTGGTGTACGGACAGATGAACGAGCCCCCCGGCGCTCGTGCCAGAGTGGCTCTGACCGGGCTGACCGTGGCAGAGTACTTCCGTGACCAGGAGGGTCAGGATGTGCTACTCTTCATCGACAACATCTTCCGCTTCACCCAGGCTGGCTCTGAGGTCAGGACTTCCCCAATGAGTGCGAACAAGTACCAAAGCTGATTCAAGTTTAACTTATTTATTTGTCTTGTCAGGTGTCTGCCCTGCTGGGTCGTATCCCCTCTGCCGTAGGTTACCAGCCAACTCTGGCCACAGACATGGGTACCATGCAGGAGAGGATCACCACCACCAAGAAAGGCTCTATCACATCAGTGCAGGTACAGTGTACATTCCATAATCATTAAAAATGTTTTGTGAGTGCCAATATTGGAAGAGTGCTTTCTCTCTCCGCTCATCAGGCTATCTATGTGCCCGCTGATGATTTGACTGACCCTGCCCCCGCTACCACATTTGCTCACTTGGATGCCACCACTGTGTTGTCTCGGGCCATTGCCGAGCTGGGCATCTACCCTGCCGTCGACCCCTTGGACTCCACCTCCCGTATCATGGATCCCAACATCGTCGGAGCCGAACACTACGATGTTGCCCGTGGTGTGCAAAAAATTCTTCAGGTTCGACCTTTTATTTGAATTTAGCCCAATTGACAGTGAATTTCATGCATGCAGAAATCTAAGCTGCTGCATTTTTTTTTTTCCTGCAGGACTATAAATCCCTTCAGGATATCATTGCCATCTTGGGTATGGATGAGTTGTCTGAGGAGGACAAGCTTACTGTGGCCCGTGCACGCAAGATCCAGCGGTTCCTGTCCCAGCCCTTCCAGGTGGCCGAAGTCTTCACCGGCCACATGGGCAAGCTGGTACCACTAAAGGAGACCATCAAAGGCTTTAAGAGCATTCTTGGAGGTAAGGGTGAAGGAGGTGATGCTTGCTTTTCCTTAACGGACTTCTCTACATTAAATTGCTGGTCTACTTAGGTGAATACGATGCCCTGCCCGAGCAGGCCTTCTACATGGTCGGCCCCATCGAGGAAGTGGTCCAGAAGGCTGAGAAACTGGCTGAGGAGCACTCCTAAATATCTGATCAATCGAACTATTGTGGGAGCTAAGAAGAAAATAAAAGTAATGCGTCGTCGGGGTCCACCTGTTAGGAGCACTTGATTTGAAAAACATGTCCAAATACAAATGCAGCTGTGATGTCATCTTGAAGAGTTATATTTAATGTCTCCACTTGTTTAAAAAAAATAAAACGTAAGATGGAATTTAAAAAGAAAAGTCTTTACAGAATTTGTCAACGTGAGTTTTCTGGTAGTGGTTATGAAAATGATGGATGAATCTTGTACCTACTGACCACAAGATGGCACTAAAGAGCCATGTTAGGCAGCCGTGATTCAGATGAGACAAATAAAATGGTAAACTAATAGCATGTGTGTTCGTTTTGAGTAGTGATGCAGATGTTGTTGACAACAGAAAATTGCATTACAATGAGGTTGATAGACCAGTATTTTTTTCGATGAGGGAAGAGACTTTTGCAACAAATAAATAGGCTAAACACTAGAAAAAGAAGCCATAACATTACTTTTGTTTAAAAAAAAAAAACGCATAAATGTCATTCTACCTGGAATGCTTTTTATTGACTCCCTTTTTTCACAACTTTTCAGACAGGCTTATCACCAAGGACATGCACATTGGCCTGAACACTGCTACCTTCAGATAAGCCTTTCAGTGTGACATGGTGTAATCGATTTGAAAAAGAAAATTGTCTCTATAATATGAAGTGGAAAACAATTTGTTGTTTTTATAATTGCATATTGCATAATGACTGCTATATCAAGTGGTGACAGAATAGGTGTGTTAAAACGTCCGTTACGAACTAGAGCACTCATTTAATTGACTTTGCAATCGGAATGGCTTCTTTACTCAGAATGTACATGGAGACACAGGTCGGCATGTAAGACAGCGGCAGCCAGAACAACTTTGCGTCCCATCCTGGCGAGTAGCGAGTACGAGGTCGAACGGCCGATACTGCATGCTCCATGCAGTTGACCACCTTCATCAGGTCTGCGTCTGATATTTTTGCAACTTTGTCCGTTAGGAGCGCTAATGCTGCAATAGGTGGAGAAATAGAGGTGAGATAATTAATCGGTGAAACACTTAACGCGTGCCACTTACATTTCTGAAGATACTCCTGTCCATAGTCGTCCCTGACCTCCTGAGGCATCTTGTCCCACACCCCCTTGATACTTTTACTTAGGATTCCAGCATCAGTCACATTAGTTTTAAAAAAGCCCGGTTCAATGCAGAGGACCTTGACACCAAAGGGTGCCATGTTCAGCCTAGGTGGGGTAGAAGAATAGCCATTTATTATCACTGCCAAACTGCAAACTCAAAGAGGCTGACCAATTCCTGGAGTAGCACCTGAGGCTGTCATTGAAAGCTTCCACGCCGTACTTGGAGACGCAGTACGGGCCTCCGGTTGGACTAATCCTCCCAAACACACTAGCCACGTTGACCACCCGGCCCCTGGCCTTCTTGATGAGTGGCAAGACGCTCAGAGTCACCGCGATCACCCCGTTTAGGTTTACATCCAGCATGGACTTGTAGTCGTCGATGGTCAGCCAGTCGCACGGGGCCGAGGGGACGGCCACGCCTGCGTTGTTCACCACGGCCCATAGACCTGAGGCAGGGCACCGTGCCAAGAAGTTTGTGTCATTTCTTAGCAGTCTTCGGAAAGTGAATATTGGTGACTGTTTGACTAATTCTGGCCCCGGGGTATTGAGTCTTGAGTGGCTGAAAATGGATGAGTGACTGTGAAAAAGTGAGGCCTCCATTTCCACAAAATGTGGAGACAAATGCCAACACATTTCTTTTCAACAACCAGTTTTCTGAACTTCCTCATGTGAATTGGCAAGGTGAGCAATGATAAGTAGTTACCTAAGCAAATGTGATATCATTTTTTAGTCAGTGACAAAATGGCTGCCCCTTGAGGGCACTTTAGATTTTGTAGATTCATTGATATTGAACGCAATATTAATAACACTGTAGATGAGTGGAGCTGTGTAGAACATAAAAATATTCTGGGACTCAACAATTATTCATTGAAAGTCATTTTTCAGACACTTCAACTACCTCCGGTGGCACCTAGTTTGAGAGCCTGCCATAGAACTGATATCACAAAACCAGATTGACGAAGAAAGGGGGAGAAAGGGCAAAAGGAATTTCAGTTATGTTGTCAATTGATCTTTTTTTTTTTTTTTTTTTAAATTTTTATTCTATTCAAAAACAGGAAATTTCCTCAAATTATGGAATGGTATGGAAGTGGCTGTGAAATATGAAAACCAGTAAGGAATGTAAAAAAAAAAACTATTAGATTAATGTTTTGCACCATAAACTGTCAGCAAATGGATTAAATGATTTGTTTTTTTTTTAAACTAAAATGTTTGTAAATATTTTTCTTTGTTTTAACATCGCTTTCATAGAGGACTAAACAAATCTGAGCATGTTTAGTGTCAAGATGCTACCGTTCAAAAGATTTGGACAGGAGCAATTAATAGATCAAAACTAACAATCGATGAATTTGAGTAATTAGTTGTGAATTAATCGGTTCACCTCTCATCAATTCTCAGGTAAAGTACACCTCGTTGCAGAAACAAAATGTGTCTTTTTTTCCCCACCGCTGTCGCACACTCACCACGCTGGCCCACTTTCTCCTTGATCATAGCAGCAACTTTGATGACGCTTTCATTCGATCGAACATCCAAGTGTGTTGATGTCAAGTTTACGGAGCACGATTTCCTCAGCTCCTCTTCTCCCTTCTCCGTGAAGCAGCCGGCGATGACTCGGAAGCCCAGCTTGTCCAGGTGACGGGCAAGGCGGTTTCCGAAGCCTGTGTCGCACCCGGTGATGTACACATACTTGTCGCCCTTGTCCGAGACCCTGGGCAGCTCCCTTAGCCAGCGGTACAGGTAGTAGATCACGACGAGTCCCGCGAGATACACATACATGTCTGCAGGAAGCTGAATACAGTATGTGCAAAAAGCACTGAAACCACGAACAGCTGGGCATGCACATTTTAAAGTTCGAACAAGGTCATGAGGTTCCCCTGTAAATGTTGCGGTGCCTTTTTATTTGCCCGAAAACTAAATCCCTATTGAGTGGCTGAGCGGGTGGGAGGCAACATGACGTTGTGAAATGTATTAGGACCAATGTGGCTGAATGTAACCTTTACCCCCATGCGTGCACAAAATCCTCAACAGCATCCAACTTGACTTCACACCAGGAATTAATTATGACTTTGTCACTCAGCTTGTGCCCCATTCGCAGGCATTTAGGCTTGAAGTTAGAGAAATTATATACATTAGCATAGGCTTTTGTTACATTAGAGATAAACGACACACATCTTAACACATATTCATATGACCTACAAAGTCACTTCTGATACTACAATCATTATTGTTGTTACATAAATAAAGACCGTGTCCCTTGTGAAATAGCGTATAGGTTTAGTTTCATTTTTTAAAACTCGAACACATAATCATTTCTAGTGGGCAAGAAGCAGAAAGACAAGCACACTATCTTACCCGTCAGCAGAAGGCAGGCCAGAGCGGTGTCAAGGGTTTGAGCGTAGACTTGTCCTCTGCCCTATTAATGTGTAATCAGTAATAACTTAAGAAACACCCCTTTTTGTATTTTTTTTTTATGATCATACTTGCACAATAGCGCCGCTAGCTGTCAAAACAACCAAACTGCAATCGGTGACAAACACTGCTTTTCCTTCCTAACAGAAGATATACGACGAAATAAATACAAATAACCTGGGTTTAAACGTTTAAACCAAATATGTGCTGACAACGATGACTTTTGGTTAACTTTAAAATTAAAAGTAACAAGCCGAAGTCAGGCCTCAAGCCCTCGACAAGCAACTAACTAACTGTTGCACTTCCTTAACTTCCTGAGGTGTAAACAAATGACTTGAGAGGGCACAGCCTGTTTGATTTGTTTACTTTTGGACTTCCTCTCGTTCTGTTACCGCCTTAGTTGAGAATACAGTACAATTGACAGCCATTGGTTGTGGTTATTTCACTCACAGCAGCAAGTCGGATAAATAGTGTATAGCGGGGAGTTTGAAGATTAGAACATTAGTTGTCTCAAACCATCTACATCTTACAGCCAAAAGCCCCAATGGCTGTTTTGACAGTGTCTTTAGAATAATCCATCCATCCAGAGTGGACTGCCCGGAGAAGACCCACACGAGCACGCAGAGAACATGCAAACTACACACAGGGGGGCCGGAGCTAGTTGGAATTGAACCCATGACCTCTGAACTGAGAGGCGGATTTGCTAACCATCCTTCCACCGTGCCGCCTTGGATTATTATCTTGCCGCTTAAATCAAGGATCCGCAAAATGGTTTCATTGATTTCTTCTTTGAATTAGCACACAAAATGCTCATGTAGACTTGAAATCATTTGCTGCTCCCATCATGTCTCAAACACATGAAGATGCGTAAACTCACCCTGGAACAAATCATTCAAGTTAGACGGTTTCTTACACAAAGATCGTTTCCGTCAATTAATGGTTAATCTTTGTCATATCAGTGCATCAAACTTTGTCATGGAACTTTTTCTGTAAATGATCTGGGAAGTCCAACCTGGCTTTCTCATTCTTCTTAAAAGTGTTTTCTTCTTGTGTACGTCTTGTTCATGACCTGAACTTCTACCCAGTAGAAATTGTTGCTGTCATTTGTTCACCCTTTCGTGATTGCTCTCAAAATGCCTCATTTTCACGGGCCAAACCCAAATCGCAACATGACCAAAACCCAAAGATGGAAATACCATAGTTCTCAGGGATCATGTAAGATTTTTTTTGGAACGGACACGTTACAACAAAACGTTTGTATTTACAACATTAAATATGATTGAACAGCTTAACGTTTTTAATGAGATTATTTAAATAATAACACACGTTTTTATTTAATTAATTATCTTTACGTGTTCAGATAGATACGTTTTGAATATATGTAAAATAGTTTCTTTCACGAGTTTCATATTTTTTGTTTGTTTTACTGTTTTGTATTTGATTTTATTTCCTGTACTACAGTACAGTGCGCCCCCGTGTTACGAACTTAATCCGTTCAGCGGCTACGCTCGTAACTTGAACTGCTCGTATGACGGGCAATCCAAACCTATGTTAATTAGTGAATGCGTGCAACACGTGCAAAAACCTTAGGTAAAAACATCACGACTTTATACACATATTAAAAATAAGTAACATAATCTACTGTACAGTTAAATTAAATAACATATACAAAGGAAAAATGACATTTACCTTTGGGGCGACGTGACTTGAGCTGGGTGGAGGCGGAGGGGAGCAGAGACCAACCCGCAGAATTTATTGATTTATTTTCTTAAACGGGAACTTTTCTCAAACTAGAACATATCACAAGCGATTTCCTTCTCTTTAATCCATAATAGAAGAAACCTCTCAATTTTGTTGTCGATCGAAGTCCGTCCCCGGGCAAGGAAAGTCTTGCCCTTAGAAGATTGCTGAGCGGTTACGGCCATACTCACGAGCAAGATTAACTATGCGTGTGCCTCCTTCGTATTTTTTTATTATCTCCTGCTTGGTTTCTATTGTCATCATCCTCTTACTTCTTCCTTTACCGCCACTAGCAATTTTAGAAGCCATGTCTAACAGATAAAGTTTGCAAAGTCTTAACAACATTCCTTCCTTCCGTTTTTGACTGATTTTCTATCCTTCCTTCCGTCCCGACCAGCTGTGCCATCAAGCTAGATGAAGGCGTTCGACCAATAGCATATCGGCATCTCCCTGACTGACACCGTGACTGAAACAGTGACTGTGACATTGTAAGAGCAATAGCGTTCAACGTTGCCGTAAAGAGCGTCAACTTCTGATTCGGTTGACGTAGCAAAACGAAAATAAAGGTACTAATACAACGGCCGGCATGTTGTACTGCTCGTAAGGCGGAAGGTTTGTGCGTAAGTGGGGGACAAAAAACTCCGCGGTGCACGCTCGTAAGTCGAAATGTTCGTAAAAGAGGAAATGTTCGTAAAAGAGGGTGTTCGTTAACCGGGGGCCGACTGTATATTTAATCAACCTATAATTACATGACATCAATTAATAAGAAAAAAACTAAAATGAATATACATCCAACATACGATCAATAATGAAATGAATAATAAAACAATCAATTTTAATCTTTGATGTTGATATTTATGCTTGACTTAATCAAAATTAACTAACCAACATGTATTTAATAAAATGATCAAAATACATTATTAACGCTATACGCTATCTTCTTCATCATCAAAAGTCTCGGAATTTTTAGCAATGACAGAAAACAGAGCTAAAATAATTTGAAATACGTTTTGCAGGGTACGGCGGGGCTGCTTCAGCTTTTACCATGAGGTGGCAGTAGTGTACTGTACTATACTTCAAATGTCCAGACAGCCATTCATTTACTACCCCTTTATCCAGGGACTTCTTTATCCAGGGACTTCAAATACAGTATTCCCCTTCTTAATGCATTATTAGTGAAAGCTCGAAGAGCCCCTTAAATAATTCCTCAAATAACTTGCATTGTGATTTACAAACCGGGAATAATCTAGAATTGTGGCGGTTGTTCAGATTTACATTATTTATTTCAGATTTTTCAACTATGTTTACATTTAGCCATCCATCCATCCATCCATCCATCCATCCATCCATCCATCCATCCATCCATCCATCCACCCATTGTCTGTTGCCACTTATCCTCACTATAGTCGCTGGCTTGCTGGTGCCTATCCAAGCTGACCACGGGAAGAAGAGCCAATTGCAGGGCACACACAGGGGCGAACAAACATTTCTGCACCCAATGACACCTGAGGGCAATTTACAGTGTCCAATACAGCAATGTTTTTGGTGTGTGGGAGGAAACCTGAGTGCATTTATGTAATGTAATGTAGGGTATGGCTCTCGATGAACTGGAGTTCCCTTCCCCTGTTGTAGGAACATTTATGTGCTTAACTGAATTCAGACGACAAGACCACGAGTGACCTCCAGAACATTGACTCCTGACAGTGTTTGGAAGAGAGAAAAAAATACAATCACTACTATGAAAAGGGCTTATGAATTGGGATACGGTAAATGTGCCACTAGTAAGGTTATTCCTTTGTGAGTATTTCTGCCATGTATTGCAAAGCAAAGTCATCTTGTAGCAGTTTACAAGTTTCGTCTGGTAGTAGAAATATACCACTAATGGCGATATCGTCATAATAAAATTGCATACATATAATTTTCATGCTCCAATATTAAATGCAGCATATCTCAGTCAAATTTTTGCCCAATTCAACCAATCACACTATTGTGAACCATGATACTTTGCCAACAGGAATACATGACAATGCAATGACAATACAAGTCGCTTTGTGACTGCTGATACTATGTACAACTCACAATATTGTGCTTTTTTTTTTTCAATTTCATGTGATTTAATGTGAGTTTTTAATGCAATTCTGTACAGAGTTATTCACCAACCTCTTAATAACTTAACGACAATATCGTTGTTGGTTCATAATGTATGGTAGCGTTTGGATTGACATCAAAATCTGATCATGAGTCTTGATATTCTCAGTGTTTATTACTTTCACCTCCCAGAACAATCAACACCAACACGCAGTCCGAAAAAAATCATATACAGGCACCGATGAGGAAACTGCTACTCAATTGCCCTGTCATTGCATGCGACAGCACTTCGGTGTCAGATTGCTGTCAAAAAGACGTATGCGTGTTGTACCATCCGTACGAGTCCGATTCTAAGTTGAGTTGAGTTTAAATTGTCTTCGAGTGAGTACAACTCTGAATAGTATTGAGTTTTTCCTTCCGTGACAACGAATTGAAAACTTGCGAGTGCAAACTATTTTAAATACAGCTCTCATTTGCATACTCTTCATGAGACATGACTTCACGTCTGTGCATGAGTCTCTCGCGTGATTGCTGTCGTCGTTTGGACTTTCCATTCATTTCAGAGGAAGGCGCGGTCACAAAAAATTCCACATTTGATTCAAGACACTGCTATATATAGATTTATTCAACAGCCCGGTAACTGGCCTAACGTTTTGTTAATTTTTCCACTTACTGAAGACTAACATGAAGGCCAGCAAAGAAGAAGCTAGTCAGCGCCTGGTAAAGATTCTGCAGGAAGACATTTGCCGACATAGTTACATCACTTTGCCCAAATACTTTTGAGCCCCTGCCCTGGTGATTGTGTGCTCTTTCAAGCAGTACAAGCAATAATCTCTTAGTACGATAGTAATAATCCTCCATAAAGATTACAAGCTATATTTTAGTATTGATTTTGTTGTCCTCAGTAAGCAGCACTTTTGACAGAGTGCGCATTTTTGGCCTTACCCCAGATTGACAAAACATTGACAATGACTACAAGGATGAAATAATACATTTGCAAGAGGTTATGTTATCGTATTCACCGACACAGAAGACCAGACAAATCCAGTAATGATAAGCGTGGCACTAGCCGCAGGTGGAATGTTTACACGTTTGGTCATTGACCTTTCCAGCAGCGGGACACAAACCGACCGGACAATCACCCTCAAAGAAAACACCATGACCCCCACGAGTACCAACTAAGCCCAGCCCTCCTCAATACAAGCACGTGAGTCCCTTCCACGGTACAAGCATGTCCTCCTCCTATATACAGAGGTGGCATTCAGCCACAACTGCCACTATCGTATTGAGGGAACGTACAGTATAGGCTGCATGTCACCATAACGGACTTAAACGCCAAAAAAAACCCCCAGAAGTTTCATTTTTCCCCGCCTGCTGTTCCAGGGGCCCATGATAAATTCTACAAAGGACAAGAAACTTTTGCTTGTGGAAGGACACATCTTGGTAAATGCCTCTTCTTCTGCACACAGCAGCCACATATGATGCTTCCAAATTAGGAATTCTGCTTTGGGGAGATTCTTAATGCATTTTACTCTGACTTTGCTTCTTTGAGATGAGCCAAAATGCCACCCGGATCTGTAAAACTGCAAAGTATTAAAAAGCTTGGCCAGGAGAATCACAGCTATGAGATTACGGATGAAGGTAAATCCGATCCTGTCGTCAAAAAGCATTTCATTCGAATCGCAGTCAAGTTGTAACACATATTCTATGTTCTGCAGAATCAGCTGGCTCTTACATGTACGTATTGTATTTGATTTGATTGTGTTTTTTTTACGGCTCTCTATTGGGGTATGTTTTGCTGCTGCTTGGCATTCCATTGTCCACTCAGTTAATTTCTGGACTACATTTGACTCTAAAACGTTTACATTTTGTCCTCGTCTAAGCAAAGTACACTTGGGTTTACTTTGAATATTTTAATCCCATCCAAGTGTATATTTTACTTTTGAAATCTATTCTTTTCAACTAAATACTTTTTGTAGAATTCTCCACAAAACCGTTAAAGTTTCAAATAGGTTACCCTTTTTATGCATCTGAAATTTGAGAACTTAATATGACGCAATCTCAACCATTTGCAATTACACTTTAAACTGAGCACATTTTTCAGTTAATTGCGTATTTATCAGTGGTGCCCACTATGATGGATACAACTTACCTTTGACTGAATAGACTTTTTTAAAGTATGCAAGAGCTGTTGTTGATTTAATTATTTGTTTTACATGTATATTGTTCCACGAAGGACCATGTCAACTTCTAAGGAGAGGGATAAGTGAGTAGTAGTTTATTTCAAATATTAATCTCAGTAAACACAAGAAATAGCAGACTCGTGTTTTCATTTTACAAACAGAGCACACGGGAGCAAGGAGCAACCTGCAATTAGAGTTGGCTTCTTTCAACTGGTAAAAACAAAACAAAACACACGCACACACCACATTGGCATTCATACATATATATATATATATATATATATATATATATATATATATATATATATATATATATATATATATATATATATATATATATATATATATATATATATATATATATATATATATATATATATATATGAGGCATAATTCAGGATCACTTCTTACACTTACCTCAAATGCTCTTACGCATATACTGTAGTTTGTCTGTGTGTGATGCCCTGCCCACAGGGGGGACTAAACGGCGTTGACATAAATGTGCCCACGTTTTGCAGATATTGCAATATTGTGCACTGAAACCTTAATATTAGTTCTTTCTCTCTGAGACACATGAGTGCGCGTGCTTCATGCGCATGCTGCTCCCATTTAAATTCACCAAAATGTGTGAGAGCATTCCAGTTATCAGTGTAAAAGCTAATCCTGAATCATGTCTCCTGCGGCGCTTCCAAAATACATGAGATTTTCAGTGTTGCTTGATGCAGCACTCACAAATGTAGGCAACCTCCTTCATGCACATATCCAGTTCCGTTTTGCCACCTGCAAAGACGTGCTGATGATGGTGGTTGGAAGCATATGCGCCATTCTGCACGGCTCGGCCCAGCCGCTGATGCTGCTGGTGTTTGGCCTGCTTACCGACACTTTTATCGAGTACGACATTGAGCTGAATGAGCTGAGCGACAACCGGAAGGAGTGTGTCAACAACACTATCCAGTGGACGAAGAACTACACTGACACAGTTTTAGCCATGAACCAGTCACACTGGAGCTCTATCAACTATTCTGATTGGGAAAGCCTTGCGCCGTTGAAGAACAGGTCTTGTGGGTATGTTTGCGGTGAGAAGAAAGGTTGTTTTTTAGTCAAACATCTGTCAATGGTTCATTTTATGCCTGCATGCTTATTTTCAGGATACTGGACATCGAATATGAAATGACCAAATTTGCCTTCTATTATGTTGGAATCGGGGCAGCCGTCTTCATTTTGGGATACTTTCAGGTTAGTAGCTTAACTTTATGTCAGTATCATATAGGCACACTTTCACCCCAGGACAATTCAACTCTAAATGGGATGTGGCAGGTAAATCTGTGTGGGGACGGGTTTGGCCATTGCTGTCACACCCCATTCGTCAAGGGCCGATATCTATGTTTTTGACCCCTCTCTCTCAAACACGCCTTATTCAAATGATTAGGATCATTTTCAAGCTCCTTTAGAGCTCGCTAATTATTTGACTCAGGTGTGTTGGGGAGAGAAAAGCGGAAAACATACAGGATGCCGTCCCTCGAGGATTGGAGTTTGACATAGGAGTTTGGGTTGGACAGCGTTTTAGCAAATGTGCAAAAGGACGGAGGCTTACGCCTCTACACATACAGCAGACTTGAATCATGTTCAGTAAAGCAGCTCCTCACGCTCCCATTCCATTGTAGAGCGCAACCAAATTTTCCCATGAAAGACCTAATTTTACCCGTTTGGAAGGTCAAAATTCACAATGTACGTCTACATGAAACTGCATGGAGACCTACACCGAAGATGGCTTATGTAACGTCTGTAATAGATTTTTGTAATTTTTTATACGCTTTGGTTTTTTTTTGGTCCATCCATCCAACCATTTACTTTGTTGAAAAGCAACAGGGAAAGTGGGAACACACCCTTAAATAACACTAGTCATGGTTGTCATCTTTTTTGCGCTCTATTCTTTCTTGCACTCACAGATCTCTCTGTGGGTGACAGCTGCAGCCAAGCAGATCCAGCTCATAAGGAAAATCTACTTCAGCAAAGTGATGAGGATGGAGATTGGCTGGTTTGACTGCACCTCAGTGGGAGAGCTCAATACGCGCATGTCTGAGTGAGTTGGTCGCAGGGGCGAGGTGGTGATCCGACCATTGGAGTAAGTAATAATGCCGACTGCGTCATGTCTGTGACAACGCAGTGACATCAACAAGATCAACGACGCCATTGCGGATCAAGTTGCCATTTTTATGCAGCGTTTCACCACCTTTGTGTGTGGCTTCTGCATTGGCTTTGTGAAAGGATGGAAGTTAACGCTTGTGATTGTGGCAGCAAGCCCACTGATTGGCATTGGAGCTGGCCTCATGGCTCTGGTGAGACCCTCCGATGCTTTGATGTGCAGTTTGAAATGAATATGCATGATGTTTCGCATGCCCATGGCTCATTTTGCACCAGCTTTCTGGGTATAAACACAGCTTGATTTTTGGCTGTTATATGCAAAACAAGCTAGACAGTTGGGTCAAACTGACCCATGTAGTGGACCGCTTTACTTTTTGCGCAAACTGGGTTATTTTCCCAAGGTTTTTTTTTTTTTTACCGGTAGACTGTTGGGTCAAATTGACCCACGTAGCAGGTCTGTCCTTTTTGGACCCAAATTAGGTTATTTTTGACCCACCTGTTTTTTCAGCGCAAAATATTTTTACTGGTACTGTTTGGCCAAGCATGACTTAACATCCAAACGTATACTTTGGGTCCAGTTTGTGGCTAAACTGACAGGCATGGAGCTTCAGGCCTACGCAAAAGCTGGAGCCATTGCAGACGAAGTCCTCTCATCGATCAGAACGGTGGCTGCTTTTGGCGGGGAGAAAAAAGAAGTGCAACGGTATACAATATATATATTGAATGAAAAAATAAACAGGGCACTTTTTTGGGGCACATCTTTTATGAGCTAAACTATAAAAATCTAAGAATTACCAAGGGTGTCTGCATCTATATGTACCCTGTGATTGGCTGGCAACAATGTACCCCACCTCACTCTTTGGTCAGCTGGGAAAGCGTCCTAGCTTACCCATGTCCCTAAGGAGAACAAGCAGTATCAAAATTTTATGGATGAATGTTATGTGATAAGTTACAAACTGCTTGTTTACCCTCCAGGTATGATAAAAACCTTGTGTCAGCACAGCGCTGGGGCATCAGAAAGGGTTTGATCATGGGCTTTTTCACTGGATACATGTGGCTGATTATATTCCTGTGCTACGGCCTGGCTTTTTGGTATGGATCCAGTCTTGTGGTTGACACGGAGGAATACTCACCAGGGACACTCCTGCAGGTTAGTACCACCCCTTGCCTACATGAGATCAAATGCAGCATGCTTTTAACGTCACCTCTGGCGTCAACTAGACATGCGCTGAAAATGCTTTGCCGAAAACAAATATATAAAAAATTAGGAACCTGAGGCCAAAACACCAACATAATCTTTTAAACCTTCAAAATTTGCAGCTGATACAATTTAGCCAGGTGTAGAGTTCTCTGGTTCCTTTCCAATGATGAACACGCTTCACACAGTGGAGCCTGAGCACTCTGTTTTGTCTGTAGTTTTTCAGTGACAAATGTCTTTGGTCAGAAACTGAAAATAGCTAATAGGTTAAGCTAAGACAAAACTAGAAAGAATGACAAACGATGACCTAAAGATTTTTTTTTTTTTTTATCACGGAAAGTGTCAACATACTTGCTTGTTGTCACAAATAGTCTTTTACTGTATGTTTTTAATATTACGTACAATATTACGTTGATCTACTGTAACAGCAACCTGCTTGCATAGATTATTGTTGAAACAAAACAAAACAATATAATAAAATGGCATTCGCTTAGTAGTTCAAAAATCATTCATAATTTGTTATATATTTCCATGTGTTCATTCGAGTCAACTCATGATTTGAAAAAATTTGGACTTGTAAAGTAATGTAATGCATGAATGCTCATACTGAATCTCAAGTAAGAATGGCCGAGGTTTTACACTTTATTTTTGCTGTGCTGCTCATTAGGAAAAAAAAAAAAAACTCTCCCATTACGGGTCCCAGAGGGGAATGGATAAAAATTTGTGGCCCGATAGCGTTCATCAAAGTTGCCCACCCCTGTAATGGGTCATTACTTTTCCCCTCAGGGCTTGTTAAATTTTAATATCTGCTACAGTACGATCATGTGGTTTGTTCTTTACTTGGCAAAAGCGTATATATTGTAAATAGAAAACATAACGATGAGATTCATCCTTCTTTTCACTTTGCATATATTGAAAAGTGCTCATATAATGACAGTACCTTACAGGCGTTCTTGCCTTGCCAGGTTTTCTTTGGTGTTCTGATAGCAGCAATGAAT
This sequence comes from Hippichthys cyanospilos, assembly GCF_059441005.1. NCBI lineage: Eukaryota > Metazoa > Chordata > Actinopteri > Syngnathiformes > Syngnathidae > Hippichthys > Hippichthys cyanospilos. The sequence goes on from NC_142370.1 coordinate 20,972,143, forward strand.
CTGGGACAGGCATCGCCATGTCTGGAAGCATTCGCTGCGGGTCGTGGAGCTGCCACTATCATCTTTGAAACTATTGAACGAGTAAGATATTGTTGCTGGTCCAAGATTGACATCCATCAAAATTGTGGCTATAATAAGTCTTTTTAAAATTTCTTTTTACCTTATCAGGAGCCTGAGATTGACTGTTTATCAGAGGCAGGGTATAAACTGGATAAAGTCAAAGGCAACATTGAATTTCACAATGTAACCTTCCACTACCCTTCCCGGCCGGAGGTTAAGGTATTTGACTTTTTCTTTGTAACAAAAGATACCGATGAAGGTACAGTGCTGACTGTGCCGCCGCTCAGATTTTGGACCGGCTCAGTGTCATAGTGAAGTCAGGAGAGACCACAGCCTTTGTTGGGGCGAGCGGCGCCGGGAAAAGTACAGCTGTCCAACTCATTCAGCGCTTCTATGATCCCAAAGAAGGCATGGTAGGATCAAGACATATTCACAAACAGATTCTGTCTCTGCAATTGATGCATACGCAGGCCGAAGATGACTTTTTTCTTCACCTCTGTTCTTGTCATTTTCCCAGTAACCCTCCGGATGATTATAATTGATTTCATTATTGTGAAATTGGTTCAAATAGCCTATTTTTCCTTTTAATTTATTTAAAAACCTACCTATTATATTGCACCCTGCTTCAGCAGAGGCAAGTCATCTTTTATTATTTGAACCTATTGTGTGCGCGAGTGTGTGTCGCTGGCGCTGAACGCATTAGAGCGTAATGTTCCTTTCGACCATCATCCAGCAATTTTATCTGGACTAGCTGCTGTCTGCGTCTCAGGTGACCCTGGATGGTCATGACATCCGCGGGCTGAATATCCAATGGCTGCGCTCGCTCATCGGCATCGTGGAGCAGGAGCCCGTGCTGTTCGCCACCACCATTGCCGAGAATATACGCTATGGTCGACCTGGCGTCTCAATGGACGACATCATCACTGCCACCAAAGAGGCCAACGCGTACAACTTTATTATGGATCTGCCACAGGTGGTGATTCAATGAATATTTGGAGGACTTCCATGATATTGAAGTTCATTTGCTGTAATTTCACAGAAATTCAACACCCTAGTAGGGGAGGGCGGCGGTCAGATGAGTGGCGGTCAGAAGCAACGTATTGCAATCGCCCGGGCGCTTGTCAGAAACCCTCGCATCCTGCTGCTTGACATGGCCACCTCTGCCTTGGACAACGAGAGTGAGGCCGTGGTACAAGAGGCCTTAGATAAAGTACGTATGAACTCCGCTGTGTGTCTTCATGATGCAACCGTAATTTCAACAATAGTACCCAAGGACCAAGGCTTTGAATTATAGTAATCTCACTCTACTATGAATTTTAATGTGCCCGCATTTACTTCTCCCTTATTACCACAATTAAGAATGATACAAGCGTAAATGTTGTTAGGTGCAGCTTAGTTTTAGCAAACATGCTTATTCTACATTTTTAATCTGGAGAGTTTGATAAAAAAAAAAAAAAAAAATACAACACATTGAAACTTGTTCATTGCTATGCACAGTAAGTATGATATTTATTGACAATGGAATCAAGCGTAACACTTTTAGCTTCTGGTGCAGGAAAATTGAGGCTGAGAAAAGTGCAATCAACATGAAATGTAACATAATGATCGCTATTATTAACTTGATGGTTGATGGTGAAGGTGCGCATGGGGCGGACCACCATCTCCATCGCCCACCGGCTGTCCACAATAAAGAACGCCGACGTGATTGTGGGCTTTGAGCATGGCCAGGCAGTGGAGAGGGGCAAGCACAGCGAACTACTGGACAGGAAAGGTGTCTACTTCACACTCGTCACCCTCCAGAGCCAAGGAGACAAGGCCCTCAATGAGAAGGCTCGGCAAAGTGGGTTCCACACTTCCCTATTCCTCACAAATATGATGTACTTCTACTTCACAGTTCTTATGGTTTTCAGTGGCGGCAAATGAAGACCCACCAGAGAAGCTCAGCCTGTCCAGAGGCGGCAGCTACCGGGCCAGCTTGAGGTACCGCAACACAACCACTTCTTTCCATGTTGTATACCAATTCGCTTGTTCAGGTACACTGAGAATTGGGAGATGATCTCGATAGATGCGAAATGAAGTCCGCCCTGGATCAGTCAGGACAGACCACCGTTCACTATCAAGAGAGAACACAAATCCAAACCCTCTCTTCTTGCTGAGCCGTAGTCACCCTAATTAACCCCTCTTCCAAAAGCGTAGTCCTGACTGTGTATGTAAATTGGATACTTACCTCTAAGTGCGGAACTCATTGTCATGAGCAGGATTACACATCAATTATTTTTCACCATGTCTGTCCCAGAAGAACTGTTGGCTTCTGCCTCACAATACAAATAGAGCAGGAACACAATTTGTGTTGAGTTAGCACTGACAGAAACATTTCATTAATTTTTGGGTGCAAATTCCAAAAGTGATCTCATTATCCCAATCATAATTTTGACCTATAGGGTAAGATCCCCATTTTCTTAAAAAAAAAAAAAAATCTGTAGAAGACAAAGATGAAATAGTTATATGCTTTGAAAAACAACAAAAAAAATGAATAGAATTTATAACGGAATAAGCATGTTATACCGTTGAGAGAAAAGCCGGTACTGATCCTCATAATTCTTACTATACTCTGGCATTTTCTTTCAAAATATTCTTAGTACTTAGCTATTATTTGGAGGCTGCACTCTCACCTATCAAATGTGTCAGAATAAACAAGTTGCCACATTGCAGCCCATTCAAAATCAATGTAATTGCGAATCTCAAGGGTAAGGTGTGGAAAAACTTTGATGTGCTTTGAAAAAACTGCCTGCCATTTTGGAATCACCGTTTTGTTTTGATTCTCATCAAAATTGAACTTGAATATTGTTTTCTTTTTTATTGATCATTCAGTTCAGTAGACAATGAATCCCAAAGTGATTATTTTCCATTTGAAGTCATATAGTAACCTTTAAACCAAACTATGCCGCTGCATGATTATTGTTTTTATTTCTCTGTGGGAAATCATATATTTATTTTTTTTTGCCTTTTCGGGCCAACTGAGCCTCTACGTTTGGCTCCGGATTCAAGTCATTGTTGTCAGAGTACACTCTGCTGATGTTACAAACAGCTGATCACCACAATGCGTGTGGACAAACAATGACAAATGTACCTCAAAGCATTTTCTACTTTTTGTTGACCGTTGAACCTCAGCTACCGTGAGCAGAGAGCTTCTGAGATCTTTAGCACCAGAGCTTCATAAAAACAACAGAGCAACACAGTAAAATGATACCCACTTTTTCTTTGGGGCCTATACATACTTTTTGACAGAGCCTCCATCCGTCAGCGATCCCGATCCCAGCTCTCTAACCTGATTCCCGAATCTTCTGTTCCCATTGCCGGAGAACTGGGTCCCAGGGCCTACTCTGTGACTCAAGCAGACAAATCCAAGGTGGGTGCGACGGCCTCCGATTAAACGAGGGAAGGGCCATTTAAATCATTGGCTTTTTCCTCCACGACTCGTTCAATTTCTTCTCATTGAGATACTGGAATTTTAGAGCGGCATTCAGGAGGAAGAAGAGGAGCCAGTGGAGCCGGCGCCAGTCGCCAGGATCTTGAAGTACAACTTGCCCGAGTGGCCTTACATGCTTTTTGGATCTTTGGGGGCAGCTGTGAACGGAGGGGTCAACCCTGTCTACTCACTTCTATTCAGTCAAATATTGGCGGTGAGGTTTAAACTGTAAAGACAAACACCATACTCTCCAGCAGTTAGCTTTAAGTGTTGGAACAATTACTAGAGGGCAAGAAAAGCAAGTGATCAGTGTTTTTTTTTTTTTTTTTCAGACTTTCTCAGTTACAGATCCTGTAGCTCAGAGAAAAGAGATTGATAGCATCTGCTTGTTCTTCGTTATGGTCGGCGTTGTCTCATTCTTCACTCAGATGCTGCAGGTAATGTAACATGATTTTAGTGCACGATTGATTTAGTGTCACTTTTACTTACAGGCAGTCAAAAAAGACCAAATCTAGCACATGATCCCCGAATATCGAATTTCCCCCCAATATATATATATATATATATATATATATATATATATATATATATATATATATATATATATATATATATATATATTTTTTTTTTTTTTTTTTTAATGAGGATTTGATTCAACATTTATTGGTTAATGGAGTAGATCCCATCAGTTCCTGCAAATCTTCATCCCTGACTTCACAAAAGCATTTGGGACAATTAAATGCTTCCAAATTTGTGGGAACAGTTGGAAGAAGGATCTTTGTATGCCAACATGGCTGGCTCCATTGCACAAAACGAGTTCCATGAAGGCCTGAATGGTCAAGAAGAACAAAACACCCATTGGATGAACCTGACCAGATTTCCAGATTGGCAAATTGCCAACTGCACAATCTTGTTCAAACTAGAGTTCAAACAAATATAGCTAGAGGTATCTTAATTTATATTTAGTAATATTTTTTTGGGCATGTTGCAGGGTTACGCCTTCTCCAAGTCTGGAGAGCTACTCACCCGAAGGTTACGCCGCTTGGGCTTTCATGCCATGCTTGGCCAGGAGATTGGCTGGTTTGATGATCACAAAAACAGCCCTGGAGCTCTGACCACACGACTGGCCACCGACGCCTCGCAAGTTCAAGGGGTGAGTGATGAGCAAACACATACTTTAGCCTAATACATTTCATTTATTGTTTCAAGAGAAGATTCAAGCATACACTCATTAGACTACGTAAGTGACAAAAGGCTTAACGTGATACCTTCACTCCTGCGCTTTGGAGTAATTTCAATGCTTTCGATCCTATTTGCCAGTATATCCATTCGAAATGGCAGATTCCAAATTATTGCACAGGCTAGGGATAATTTATTATTTATTCGTTCTCCATCATGCTAGTATGTCATTCATCAAGAGCTTTTCTCCCCTTTATGTTGATGACATCTCAAACTGTTCCAAGTGCATAAATGCAAAACCAAAATAAGCAGGATTGAGTATAGACCCTGTCCTATTTAATATTTGGCAAACTAAGGACACAGTGCAACAATAAATCTTGGCAAATGCTTTTATACTTTTATTCACATGACAACAGGTAAATAGTACAAAAATGTTGTTGCCAGCTTCAAAAGGAAAGACCTAGAAAGATAAACCAGAATGTCAATCTATTTTATCTTATTCATCTGTTTTTGCCACCCTCCAAACCTTTTTTCAGTCTACATAAAGAAATAAGTTTGCACTCTGTGTCGCTCTATTTTTGGTGCGATGTGTAGTAGTGTGAAAAGGAACCTTCAAGAAACCGTAAATAAATGAAGTGACTCAAGAGGCTACGCATACTTCCTTTCTCAAAGGCCACTGGCTCCCAGATCGGCATGATCGTCAACTCTCTGACCAACATTGGGGTGGCCATCTTCATGTCCTTCTACTTCAGCTGGAAGCTCACGCTGCTCATCCTGTGCTTCTTGCCCTTCATCGCTCTATCAGGTGGTTTCCAGGCCAAGATGCTCACTGGATTTGCCAAGCAAGACAAACAAGCAATGGAGGCTGCAGGACAGGTCAGCGTCCAGCTTGATAGATGAGTAAAATGGGGAAAGACTGAGTTTCAGCTTCCCTTGATTACTTTTTTGCATGTCATCATGTTTGGAGGTATACTGCCTCATCTCTGTAGGAGAGAACTAGCAAGGTCACCGCACACGAAAAGGTACCACAAGCCAAATTGCTCATAACGTGTACCTCCGGGGATTCCAAATTGAGTTCTTGATGGGTGAAGGACGCCATATTGTGAAGTCGGAATTTTTTTTTTGTCCAAAATCATCTTCGTTAGTTTGAAAGCGTGGGCGTTGTTGGAACGAATGAGACAATGTCGTTGACAGAGCCATTCCTTGCACCATTGAGCGATATGCCAGATTGTTGTTGTCATCGCTAAAATGGAGTATTCTGACAAACGTCCAGAGGAAACGTGTCAACGTGGACATTTATTTGCCCCTCCAAATTGGAACCCGGCAATGAAAATGACGAGACGGATTTGTCAGACAAAGACAATGCCATGTTGAATTGGAGACGGGGTAGGGCGGAGATGGAGGCTGCTACTTTGATTGGATGCCAAAGACTGATATTGAGTGCTTTTGTTGTCATCGACCCCAACTTGCGTGCGTGGATAAAATCAAAGAAAATTGACTTAAATGCTCAACTATGAGGACTGATTTACCCTCAAATGTTGCCCACAAACATCACTAGCTTGATCAACAGGTGAGTGCATGCCTCTTCAATCAGCTGCCAAACCGGTAAGTTTTTCATCAGGAGAGAAGACCGTCCTTTCTTAGTGATATGTAATCCAGACTTTGCGTTGCTATTCTGCAGTTCAAAACTTGACTCTCTGCTTTAACACGGTTCCAGCCAGACTTGAGTCAAGTTGAATCAATTGCAGAACGCCCAAACCCGCCTTCTTTTTCCTACTCAAGCCCTTACTTATTATGGCGCTTAACGCTTTGCATGACAAGCAGGGACTTTTCTTGTCGCCCCTTTTCGGTTTCGCTTTTTACTATATATTAATTAACTGCATAACATACATTCTTACCTGCAAACAACGGGGTGCCGATAGGACATCGCAAGTCAAGTCAAAAACACCATTGTTTATCCTGGAGCTGATTAAGATGATCACGTTCACCACTGGTGAAAAGAAGAACTTCCAGGAAGAATTTCAACATAATGGCTTACCAAGGCCTTTTGTATCATAGACTACTGGTTTGCAGTTTTCTTTGAAGCATTTAATAATCTTCTCACAACATTTGGCTGACATTTGCAAATATAGCTGCGGCCATGGCGTCTCTGAGAGAAAGTTTGGCAGGCTCTTATAAGCGTGCTCTAATAAAGCCAGTGTAAAGAAAATACAATTGGATGCCATTTTTCCAATGAATCACATACATTTTTCCTTCTGAGCTCCGGTGATACACTTGAACTTCAGTGACGTGCGCTGAGGTTCATGGCTGGCTGAGGAGGCACTGATATCATCAATCCGATTTACAAACATCATATGAGGCTTCCAGAGCAGCATATTCACACATTTCATTGGTAGCAGCTAACTGTTTGTTTCAAATATCATACAGTATCTGCATTCTTTAAGCATACAAAATACAGCATACAAAAAAGCACATTAACGTAATGACGTCAGCGACTGCTTTGAATACATCATTCTGTTATCATTTTGACAAGCCAGAAAATAAAGAAAAGCGAGTGAAAGTAACCCACTCCGCATGACGCCGTTTAACTTCCTTCACATCCTTACAGTACTGTACTTGTAAAGCTGAAAGTTAAGCATGTTAAGTGGCTTGGTAAGAGAACACACTTTCACTCCTTTTCTGTGCTTTGAAGATTTCAGGCGAAGCCCTCAATAACATTCGCACCATCGCTGGTCTTGGAAAGGAGAGGAATTTTGTGGACACGTATATTGCACAGCTGGATGCTCCATATCAGGCAGCCTTGAAGAAGGCTAACGTCTACGGAGCTTGCTACGGCTTTGCCCAATGTGTTGTCTTCTTGACCAACTCTGCTTCTTATCGTTTTGGTGGCTACCTGGTGCGCCAAGAAGGACTCCATTTCAGTTTGGTGTTCAGGTGCGACCCCCCCCCCCCCCCCACACACACACACACACACACACACAAAATCAAATCAAATAACTACTCCTGGATGCATCCAAACAATTTAAAGACAGATGCGGTTGCTAAAAGAAATACTGTATGACTAAAATAACCCCACATCTTTTTTAAACCTGAAAAGCTAACTCCAATTTTAATGAATTGATCATTTTTGGTTTCCAAGGAAAGAGGAGAGAGTGGAGATCTCAGTACAGTGGGCCCCCGTGTTACGAACTTAATCCGTTCAGCGGCTATGCTCGTAACTCCAATTGCTCGTATGACGGGCAATCCAAACCTATGTTAATTAGTGAATGCGTGCAACGCGTGCAGAAACCTTAGGTAAAAACATCACATATTATCATACACGTATTAAAAATTAGTACTACTGTACAGTTAAATTGAATAACATAAATATACAAAGGAAAAAATGACATTTACCTTTTGGGCGACGTGACTTGAGCTGGGTGGAGGCGGAGGGGAGCAGACAACCCGCAGAATTTATTTATTTATTTTCTTAAACCAGAACTTTTCTCAAACGAGAACATATCACCGGCGATGTCCTTCTCTTTAATCCATAATAGAAGAAGCCTCTCCATTTTGTTGTTGACCGAGGTCCATCCCCCGGCAAGGAAATTCTTGCCCTTAGAAGATTGCCGAGCGGTTACGGCCATACTCACGAGCAAGGTTAACTATGCGTGTGCCTCCTTCGTATATTTTTTATTATCTCCTACTTTGTTTCTATTGTCATCATCCTCTTACTTCTTCCTTTACCGCCATTAGCAATTTTAGAAGCCTTGTCTAACAGATAAAGTTTGCAAAGTCTTCACAACACACCGACCAGCTTGTGCCATCAAGCAAGATGAGGGCGTTTGGCCAAGAGCATATCGGCGTTTCTGTGATTGACGTGACGCCGGTCAATAGCATATCGGCATCTCCGTGACTGAGACCGGGACTGTGACCTTAATCGACCAATAGCAGATCGGCATCTCCGTGACTGAGACCGGGACTGTGACCTTAATCGACCAATAGCATATTGGCATCTCCGTGACTGAGACCGTGACTGAGACCGTGCCTGTGACTTTAAAAGACCAATCGCATATCGGCTTTTCCGTGTCGTGCGAGAATAGTTAATTTTGTTGACGCAGCAAAGCGAAAAAAATAGTGCGGACACACTGACCAGCATGTTGGATTGTTTGTAAGACATGTGCGTAAGAGGGGGACAAAAAAATGCCGCGGTCCACATTCGTAAGATGAAAAATTCGTGAAACAGGGAGTTCGTAAACCGGGGGCGCACTGTAACTTCATTTTGTCTGATGGGAGACTCAGCTCATTGTCCTTCACTGATAAACCACATCATCTACTCTTTGTGGAAAATGAGAATTTGTTCTATTTTGGACAGAGTGATTTCGGCCATTGTCACAAGCGGCACTGCCTTGGGCAGAGCCTCCTCTTACACTCCTGACTATGCCAAGGCCAAGATTTCAGCTGCACGCTTCTTCCAGTTGCTGGACCGAGTGCCTAAGATTAGTGTCTACAGTGACAAAGGAGAAAAATGGGTATGTTGGCACGTACTGGCATGCATGTTATATGCTCTGATAAAACGCTTGTTCGGGGCATGGAAACAAAGGTGTCCTTATTTACAGTTTTAACTTGATTCCCTGAAAGGTAACTGCGACAATTAAATGTACCCCTTGGTCGTTTAATTGCAATGACGACAGCTGTCCGCGATCATTTTCAATTTTAATTGAGCCTGCTAGATAGGTGTTCATTTAACAATGTCTAATGATGTTTTTAATAGTGTGGAACTTAACTGCATCATGCTTCCCTTTATTAAGCTTCATGCATGGGTAAACATATTAGAAACACATCTTAATAAGATGCAGTGCAGCTCCCGCTGTTTCTACCAGTTGTCATGTGATGTTCAGCATGGCATCAACGGGATTGCGGGCACACAGTTCTTACGTTGGATTGACGGAAGTATTGCAAAAAAATGTAAGTACCATAGAAGTGTGTGGCTGAACTGTTTGATGTATTACAAATCTGCACCATAGCAGGACCATAAATGCTGAACCTCTGCAGTATCACCCCCCCACACCCCCCCCGCGCAAAAAAAACAAAACAAAACAAAAAAAACCTTTGTACGACTTTTGTTAACGCCACCCCCACCCTTCTCTGCCAGGATAATTTCCAAGGAAACATCGAGTTCATTGACTGCAAGTTCACTTACCCCACCCGACCAGACATCCAGGTCCTCAATGGGTTGAACGTGGCGGTGAAGCCCGGCCAGACATTGGCCTTTGTGGGTAGCAGCGGCTGCGGGAAGAGCACCAGTGTGCAGCTTCTGGAAAGGTTTTACGACCCCGACAAGGGCAGAGTGGTGTGTACGCACAAAATACGTTGCCATGTTTATCGGACTATAATCATACCCGCATTATAAGGCACACTCTCAAATAACTGAAAAATTTCTATGCATAGGGTGCAAAGGCTTTTAAGGTGCAGTGGGTTATAAGGCGCAATACTGCACATTAAGGGAAACAATCCAGTATAGCATACAGTCAAACTTTATTCACCTTCAATTTTAGATTTATTATTAATATTGCACCTGGCAAAAATTGGTTGGAAATCCTGACTGAGGATCCTATTACAGCATAGACGTCAAACTCAAGGCCCGGAGGCCAAATCCGGCCCGCCACATCATTTTATGCGGCCCGCAAAATGCTAATTATGACTTACTTATGACTAAATTTAAATTTTTTTCAAATGTAAAAACATTTTGGGGGAAAAAAATTGGCATTTTTTGTGACCAATCCCTTTTTGGAACAGATTTTACTGGCCTCTGATCTGAAAACTAGATAAATACTGTATGTGACGATCATACTTAAAAGTGATTCGACTTAGTCATAATGGCCCTCCGTCAGAAACTAGGGGTACAATTTGGCCCACAGTTCATCTGGGTTTGACACCCCTGTTTTACAGTTTACATTCTCCTTGAAAAATGAAAGGTAAAAAACTATCCTTTTTCCAGTTGTTGAAAAGATATCTAAGCATGAATGCCTCACATTCCTGTTCCAGTAGCTGTTACAGCTGGATACCTTAGTAAGATATCACCATTTGCCTTGACCGGGAATCACCCCCATTCCCCTGTGTTTGAAGTCAGTGGTCGTAATCACTGCACTATCCAGCTGCAAAAAGCAGTGGATGGGTGTACAATGTTAGTGGGCACAGCATATTAGAAGATTCACTCCAAAAGATATTTTGTAAACTCAAGACTATCCTTATTCATTTCGGTATCGATACATTCAACTGCGGCAATTCTTTCTGGTAGAAATGTAAAACATTGACTCTTCTCTAAATCAGATAAATCTTCATAAAACTTTAAAATACACACAACTTAATTTTCAACTGTCACATCCCAGTTTGAAATGACACAATTTTAGCCCAAAATACAGCACCCAGAAGAAGCCGGGTCCTGTGTGGTGTACTTTTGCTAAATTCTAATCATTTGTAGATGGATGTAAAGTACTGTATTTCCAGATCACAATGTGAAAGCAAATTGGAAGGGATTTTAATCATAGATGTCATACAGTAAAGCTGAACTCCATACATACGTAAAGGAATTTTGAATGCACCTCATTGTCTGAAAAAGTATGGTTTATTATGAATTACAACCAACACATCAAGTGTCAATGTTCAACCTTTAAACACGGCAGTTAGGTATGTCATAGTTCAGCAACAATTTTACTGTATATGATTATTTTTTTAAATAATCAGTCGTACTCTTTTCTTTCTTCACTTTTCGTTGCTCAACTGATATTACTACTCTCGATGGCGTGCGACAGAAGCGCTTGGTAATGTCTTTGTAATTTCCCCGACAAAACTGAGGTCAAATTTTATGTCAGTAAGCATGAAATAGCCAAGGCAGATGATGATGACCTTTTAGAAAATGTCAAACATGCCACTTTGGAATAAATCTTAAGGTGTCATTGAGAAACCTGTCAAAGAGCAACAGCTGGACATTTAACAACTGTGGCATTTCAAGTTCGGTATTTCTAAATGTCTGATTCGTTCTCACCGTGAAGTCGGGCAGTGTTGCCGTGTCTGCGGTAGGGGCACTTATCTAGCTTGAAGGTTCACTCAATCCAGACAAAAAACAGTGCCATGACATAAAGGTCTTAATGGAGCTATAAGTGCCTTTGGGTCTCATAGTCCTGATTTTGAGAGATTTCAAAGAGAAATCACACAGTTAGCAGAGGCATTCCGTTAAAGCTCATTAAGTTAACTCTTTGATTATAACACTGCCTCCTACTAATGGTAAAATCCATTGCCTCTCGCAGCTGATTGATGGTCGTGATTCGACTCTCGTCAACGTGCCTTTCCTACGGTCCAAAATTGGCATCGTTTCCCAGGAGCCAATCTTGTTTGACTGCAGCATCTTGGAAAACATCAAGTACGGCGACAACTCACGAGACATCAGCATGGACGAGGTCATCTCTGCTGCCAAAAAATCGCAGCTCCATGACTTTGTCATGTCCCTGCCCGAGGTGAGTTCATGTTTGTAGTCGAGATGAGGGCTTATAAGGCTGCTTGGAGCAAAGACCATAGAGGTTAAACACAGGGATTAATTTGTTTTAATGTTTACAAAGATTGGTCAGCTGGGACAAACAAATGGGAAGGCGGAGAAACAAAGGCAGAAATATTGTCACTCAATCGATGACAGGAAAGGGGCCTGTGAATATTAAATTTGGTGATCTACACTAAGTGGTTTCTGGTTTCATTTTATCAGCTTGCGTTTTCGCATTTGATCACAATAATCAGACAATATTAAAAGGTTTTCAGATAGAATATCACAGCAACCTCAATGAGGAAGCGGGTGAGAGAGTGTAACCCAGTGAAAGCTTTTCTAAAAAGCTTTGACAATGCATGAAAATAGACCAATGTCAGATGTCTTTCAAGTCTTATTCAAAAGTAATAAAATTACAGTTTCGTTACGCTTACCTCACTTTTGTAATTATTGTACTGAATGCTTCTGTATATTTGGGAGTTCTGACAAGAAACCGCTGATATGAGTCAGCGATTAGTGTACAAAAGTAATACTATGATTTTCTAAGAAAAAAGGTAGAATTTTAATGACCGTTTGTAATCTTGCTTAGATTTGTATTTTGTAATTACTGTATACAGTAACTACATAGACTATTTAATGATGGCGCATTTCCTTGAAACAAAACAAACCATAATGTTTTTTCTAATTTCATTCAAAACAATATAGACAAAGTTGAGCTCAGCAGGTCGGCAAGCGTTCCGATTTCTCTTGTGGTCTCTTTGCAAAGTTAATTGCCCAACGATTTGGAATATAGCCATTGTATTCGTGGTGGTTCTGTAGGAACGTGCTCCATTTTATAGGGTATGTATTCAACGGCTCCTCGTTTGTGGTGACTCACTGACATTTGAGGTGAAAAGGGGCAAAGCCTTGGCGAAGCGCAAAGTCTGTAAGTGAAGCACAAAGACCCATCATTGTACATTCATTTCACTGTTCGAATTCCCTGCTCAGAAATACGACACAAACGTGGGTGCCCAGGGTTCTCAGTTATCTCGCGGTCAGAAGCAGCGCATTGCCATTGCGCGAGCAATCATACGAGATCCCAAGATCCTGCTCCTGGATGAAGCCACCTCAGCTCTGGACACAGAGAGTGAAAAGGCGAGTCAAAAAATGAAAAAATGGAACTGCGGTTCGCATAGCTACTCCATACTCTCTGGAGCCGCTCCTACTTGTCAAATCAATGTCATTATTCTTTCTCACTGCTGATAGTGGCCCTGTATACATTTATGCATGTTCCGGCTCAGGAAATGCACTCACTTGAAGCAGCGATCGCGAGTCGTGATTGCGAAATTGTTATTATTATGCCGCTCGCATGCCGATGACTTTTTTTCCCCTGCGCGCTTTCGTTTCCTCGCCTCGCCACAGACGGTGCAAGAGGCTTTGGACAAGGCTCGAGAAGGCAGGACCTGCATTGTCATCGCCCACCGACTGTCTACCATTCAGAACTCCGACATCATTGCCGTCATGTCCCGAGGCTACGTGATTGAGAAGGGAACACACGACCATCTCATGGGCCTGAAGGGCGCTTACTACAAGCTGGTCACTACCGGCGCACCAATCAGCTAATGGCTCCCAGTGCGTCAGCAACTGTAAATGCGAGATGAGCGGAGAGTTATTGTCTGAGGCGACTCGGGCAAGTACACGCTGACTGAACGTGGAAAAGTAACTTGAATCTTTTCACTTTTACGGTATTTATTTGTGTAGGAATATGCTGGGAGACTTTGCTGAGCTCTTTTGAGACTACTGCTGTGGTGTGATGGCTTTATTTGTTGTTACCACAATCAGAGTTGGACTCGCCATCTGGCAGGGAGGGCAGATGGCGGTGGGCCCACATCTTTTGGGGCCTAGTGCTGATTATTTGTAATGTTCAGAAACTCAGATAATCAGCCCTTTTGTGAATTAACACTTTATTAAACAGACACACTGGTCCAACAATGACTTGCATGTAGCTCAATCCTGTATGTCACAACAATAAGGCTATATCGGCAAAAAGCCATCAAGCTACAAGTTGATTTGTGAAGAGTGTAAAGCACAGGTGTTAAGTCGGATTTTTAAAGATGCATATGCTATATCTTTTTGAGTACAAGTCACCCCCCCCCCCCCCCCCCCCCATATTTCAACCCCCATATTAGGATGGTAAACTTATAACCGCATAACTCAAAACCAGATCAAGATCTGAACTCGAGCTCACGGATTCACTGTCAGTCTGGTATTGTATGTTGCGTGATCTACAATGTAGAAATGCCACTTGAAATGTTTGTACTTTTAATACTTTTTCATTTTATTCTATGTTTGACCCTTACTCATTTGTCTTATCAGATTTAGCGTTTTATGTCTTTTTGTGTCCTATCGTGTCTGTTTTTACAATGTTCATATTGTTTTGTACGGCACTTTGGTCAGCTGTGGTTGTTTTAAAGTGCTTAACAAATAAAGTTGGATTGGATTGGATTGGAATAACACGCACTATTATTATATACAGCATGTAAAGACAAGGAGTCAAGGATCAAGGATCGACATAAACTTTGGTTTTTGAAAAAATCCCCCCAAGTGCCGTTAAATGGAATACCAAATTTTTCTCGTGATCGACTTTTAATGTACTCAAAAAAATATGGTATGTCAAACAAAATCAAAATGTAGAGAGAAGAAACAAAGTAAGGTATAGCATTCGTACGCTTTATCATCGGGAGATGTATTAATTTAACAATGTAAAACAGCAACTGTTTGCAATATTTGGTAGCATCTATTTTACTTTACAAGAGTTGGAAATAAAGTAGTAATGTTAAAGTAATATTATAAAATGAACATTTCTCAGAGAAGCACTTATAAGTGAAAATAATTGTGTATCATAATTTTTTATACTTTCATGTCTTCAATTTCTTTTAAATGCATCTAACGTGGAAGTGTCCTTGAGCAAGACACTGAACCCCCAGTGGCTCCCGATGCTGCGTCATCAGTAAGTAATGTCAGTAATTGTCAGTGTAAAGCACGTTGAGTACCTAAGGTGGAAAAGCGCTATGTAAGTGTAAGTCCATTTACCATTTAATGTTGACCAATGCCTGCATAAAATATAGATATTGTGGTTGTCAGTTTGACACTTCTGTTTAAAGAAAAACAAAAGTATTTACATGATGGAAATTGATGAATAAAAAATACGCACATGCACCCGCACGATAAGCCAAACGCACATCCTTAAGTTATTCACTCATTTGTTTAGTAAACCAAATCAAAATTTTAGCAATGCGAGTAGCTGCCAGTGAGAACAAAGTACAGCAAGCTGCGTCAAATGTCAAAGGTAACAGAGAGATTACTAATGAAAAAATATCCTGGCATTCTCTTTCACATATTTAAACCACAGCAGGAGAAAGATGATGAAACTGGGTTACTTCAGCAGTCAGACGTTTAACCTTGTTAAGATTACGTGACCTTCCTGTTCTCGACTGCACGCTTAGCGTGTTGATGCTGTCAGGAGTGCAGATGTCAGAGACACTCTATCAGTTTAGTGCTAATATGTGATGGCGCCACGCTGACCTCTGGGAAATTGAGTCTTTAATCATGACATCTGCAGACCTGGACTCTGAGGTGGATTAGCATTCCTCAGATGCAATCTCATCTTGCCACTTCTCCTCCAAATTGATTCAGCGATAGGACACTCATTGACTTGTGTCATGCGATGGCAGAGGACGGGTGATACATCTGAGGGCTGTGAGAGGTACCCCAGCATATTTTACAGCGATCAAGAGATGTGAATACTGACTTTGCGTAATATTCTTGCACTATAGTGCATCCGTGTAACATACTCATAAAAGTACTTTAGGCAAGTGTGTTCTAACAGAGGTTTGTGTCAATCAGGCAGCTCTTTGTCAATCAACAGCCAAGAATTGGCGCTCAATTTCTTAAAGGCTGGTGACCCCAGATTGTTTGCCTGGAAGGTGGCGCAGCTAAGCTCTCATGTCCTTTCTGCAACTACCGAAAGTTCCTTCCGGGCTGAGGAGCATCAAAAATTTGAAATCATCTTAACCAACTCTCTCAAGTCGAGGTAAACAGCAAACCAGCAGAGGTCTTGAGATATATTTGGAGGTCTTGCATGAAATCTATTGCATGCCTATGGATATTTGGGCACATTTGTGGGTAAAAGTCCAAAAAGTACAAATTCAACTATATGCTGTCCATATGATATGAGCGCTGCATATATTTATCATTATTTTAATGCTGTAAAGATTCAGATTGGCTTCTCGACAAAGGAAATTGTCATTCCTCCAACTTTAGATGTGACACTCGCTCATCACTCATTGTGAAATTCATCCATAGTTTTAGATGCATCATTGACTAGGGGGGAAGTGGGAGGGCACTTATTTCATGAGGCTAATTCAGTCATTATATATGATCCCATTAAATATTTCATTAACAGAATCATGATTATACAATAGCAACAACAGCATCACAACTCTGTGTGCAATGGCCTGATGCAAACAATAAGTTTGGTGTTTATTCATTAACGGGAGCAGATACAAAGAGCCATTTATTTTTATCTTCATCCATTATCTTAAGCTTGCAAACGTAAATCCGCGTCGCCACTCATGAATTCTGAGAAAGTGTCACGCTATTAAAGGTGTAGCACTCCGTTATCTATTTTAATAGGCTCTAAATGGTATTGGAAAAGCTGTCAATGGTTTTGAATAATATCGGAAAGATGGAAAACTGCCAACTGTGTTTCCTGTCAAGGTGACCTACAATATGTAGTTAACGTAGAAGGAATATGTTTTATTCTGCAAGGTCCACTGGCTGAGACAGCAGCAGCAACACTCATGCCTTATTCTAATACATAGGAATTAGTGGGCATCTTACGTTTTTCTGCTGGTCCGACAGTCGTCTGTCATCAGTGCCCTTCCGTCATGGTCAGTCCAGCAGTTTTTCTAGCAAAACCAAATTGTGATCGTTGGTCCGTCAGTCCGTCGGAAACACGGAAAAATATTTTTAACGAGACAGCGCAAGTTTAGCAGACATGTTGTGACGTACTGGTCAAAAGGCAATGAGTAACATTCAACTGTGGCATTATGATTATCAAAGAAGATTATTCTGACCTTTCGCAGCTACTGAGGTAACCCTTAACATTGCTGATGGGGCTGGTCTCTATAATACTTTGGACTTGTGTGTGAGAAATGTCCACAGAAGTTCCCTCACCTTTGAGTATCTCCTCAGCGTTCTCCCTTTTCCAGTATTTACAAATTTTAATCAATCAATGTCAAAATGTCATTTCTGGTCATTTCAAACTGAATTTATTCAAATTTTTGGTCAATCGGATTTTTCAAAATGGGTCTCATTTGACAGCCAGGATGGTATATATTAGGAATCAGGTGAGAAACCAATGCCATTTCACACTAGTCAAAAATATACTGGGTGAGAAAAGCAGAGGCTTTTGTCATGGAAACATGTGGGAAACATTGCCCTTGGTGGTAGAATGACAAAATGCTGGATTTGACCTGTAAGTAGCCGGCTTTTTAAATGGTAATATCGCAGAGGATCAGCTTAATTAATTGTGGCAGCCAATATTGTGATCGTGATTAAAATCCGACTAATTGTGCAGCCCTATGTGCGTATAACATCATATATGTGGGGCAGGAGGAAGAGAGATGGCAATATTCTTGTTTCCTCCCGCTCTTTGGCTCTGAGTTCCACGCACTTCTGGGGTATCTTTTGGCTGGTGTCCTTCACCATGCAGGAAAAAGCCATTTCAATGCTTGCCCTTTAGCGGCCACCATCGGCTTGGTCTGCAACACAGCCAGGTAAGGGGTTGCGCTCCCCTTTTCTACCCATCTGCTCTGCAGCAGGCACCGAACGATTAGACGCCGCTGCTTTGTTTCGGTTTACACCAGCTGTGCGATGTCGCCTGGGAGCGGTGCTCGCCTGGCGCGCCCGACTTGCCGTGCCTTGCGCCTCAAACTTCCCTTCTGCGGCGAAGACCAGCACCTTTCCGACGGCACTCGGGATCACGGACTTGAGCCCTGTTTTTTTGGCTTTTAGGGGACGTTTTAGTTCAATCTTATCATCTTGAACGTGGAAGGTCAAGCACTGACGATTTATGTGAACTTGTAATTATTTTTCAATAAATTATCCGACAGAATGTCTGTCCAGACAATTGCAACCACAGACGAAACACACACCATTCACACACTATTATACATGATTGTGTATATAGTGTACAATATTGTCATGATGAATACTATACTGTATTTTTGCCAAATTTGGCAACTGAACACCAGAAAGGTGTAACCTGTGATTTTATTTTGGAATCAAAATGTCGTAAAACGACCATTTAAAAAAATGAAGCTTGTTGTATTTAACATGTCATAAAACTACCATAAAAATGAGGCTTCAAAAGTCCAAATAAATTAAGGGTGAGATTACAGCACATGGTCATACTGTATTCCGTGGGCTTTCCTTGCTCTGACATCCATCACACCACCCACAATGCACAGCAACTGTGAAATGAAAGGCAGCCAGATTAAAGTCGTTTCTAGGAGAACTATGCTTAGTTGCAATCTTCACACCATGAATCTCAAAGAGCATAATGAGATGAGGAAGGCTTCACATGAGAAAGTAGGAGCGGAATGGGAGATTCAGTGATTCTTTCCTCATCACAGCTTATTCTGCTGTTCAAAATCCCTAAGGTGGGATCAGTGATCACCAGTAGAGAGAGGGTGTTTTATCATGATTGTATGTGCGTGGATATGAAGGCTTGAGCTTGACACCTACAGCCTATCCTTCAACATTGGTGGAACCTGATAAGTATCAGATCACCTGCGCCGGGAAACAAAATGTTTTTGCTGATGTTTTCGACTTATGGTTCTGATTTATGTTGTGGAAACTGACAAGATCAGGGTTATTATGACCGTAACGAAGCCGACAGCGTGTCTCTGGACAGCGCTGATGGTATTCTGTGATTATGTTCCGTAATCTCTTCAGTCACCGCCTCCACTAAACCTCCCAGACAGCCAACTTTGTTTGTTTGGACGGGGGGGTTTAGTTTGATTGGTTTGCCTTCTTGACCAACACTTAACCCTAACCCTAACGCTCCGTGAAAGTGGCGTAAACATGCTTATGTAACTTACAGTGTTACTGAAGCTGACAAACTAGGAAGCGGTTAGCTGTGGCAGCCAAACACGATGAATCGAGAGGAGGCTCACACTGCAGACTGCAATTACCTCATCTGAAACACCACTACATTAAAAAAACAAACAAACAAATAAAAAACATTGCATCCGTTGGGCGCGGGTTGATTTGAAAGTATGCCTTCCTGGCAAAAATGATGTGACGGGGAAGCAGGCGAACAAGAGCACTGCACATCATTAGAAAATCTCAAATTTACAGGGATGCACATAACTGGTGTAGGAGCCATAATGCTTTCTTTTATATTTTTTGTTTTACTATTGAAAGAATGTAGTTTTTAGTAGGTTGATTGGCAAGAAAAATTTAGAGTAGCAACTTTCTGTGGAGCCGGCCCGGGAGGTCAACACCTGGTGCGATCATTTGTCTTTGTGATGCAGTCAGTAAAACAGGGCGGCAACTACTGTACATGATCTTTGCGCTCTATTATTGGGGGTAAAGTCCTCCAGAATGCATTGTTTGATGATCGACCTCGAATACACAGAGGTGATTGGCATCCACAGGTCTGGGACGGTGGGGACACACACAAACATCCATGCACACACACACACACACACACACACACACACACACACCTACGGGCGCAAACAATAAAATACTGAAATATTGTACCGTATGAGAGAGGAGTTAAAAGATCGGATGAATGTAACAATAAAAGTCAGGGCTATCTAATGGTGCAAAAAAAGAACGTTCTAATGTGTATTTGAGTATGTTCAAAAGCATCTACACAGTTGCTGAAAAGTCTGGACTGGAATCATCCAACCGAAAGGGGGCAGCAGAGGACAGGAAACAACCCAACATGATGAATGGACCGGCGACAACCCCCATTCGGTGGACCGGCAAATATAAAAGAGGGCGGCGGATGAGGAACCGGCATCATTCTCACCATGACACGGAAATGATCCAGAGATCTCTGTTTTGGACAATTGGCTTGTAAACTGCATTTAGACAATTTGGTAATAATAATAAATCTTCGAAGTGTTGTTGACGCGATGAACGTGTGCATGTGTGTTTATCCCGGCTCATACCCGAACTCGCAGGAATCTTTCACAAAGGTATGTAAACAATACACCATTATTCAATTGGGCCCGCAATCGAAACTACGAACAAATGTGAAAGTTCCTACACTATGTATTCTTCATGGGGGTTGGTTCACTTTAAATTAGTGTTTTTCGTTTATTGGTTATTGTGGACGTGGGTGTGGCGCTGGGCGTGTGTGGTGCGCAATTGGAAGCCTTTAATCAACTGGTATGCAGGTACAAATGTGCGACAGAAATCATTTTTGCCTACCCTACCTAACTTTTACCCATGACAACAACCTGAACTGAACATTTTTTTTTCCTGGAAAGGGGCTCCAAGATGTGCAGTGGTTTGACACACACTTGAAAGTGGTGCAAAATTTGCTCATGTCCTCAGGTAGCAGACAAAACTGGCGCGTTTGATGAAGGTTAAAAATAAAATTATAGTCATCATTTATTTGACAAGTTATTGTTTCATGTCTGTCACGTTGCTGAACCCTCAAGGCTGCACTAATGAATAAAAGGGAGGAGTTGACGAGGTGTGAGCAGAGCAGCTAGAAAGGGAAACAGACATTTTTGTCTGTTCTACTCGCGAGCAAAAATAAACTATGCCTGTTTTGTTTTTTTTGTGTTGTTTATTAAATATCCTAGGTTGACTGAACCTAGCAAAATAAATATTATATATACTTATAACTATACTGCGTCAGACACAAATGATATTCCTCGCATGCTGTTCTCACAAAGCAACTCTTTTTTTTATATGGGGGCAAAAATAATGTCAAACAAGCACAGCAAAAATGGAGCACACTAACAAAACAATAACAGCAAGTTCTTCCTGAAATAGTTTCTGCGATCAAAGTGTTACGGTATCTGTTGACAGCTTTGCGCCAGATGGCCTCTCAGAAGCATCAGCTGAGGAGTTCTCAGACGTGTTGGTTGAAGACTTCTGAGGCCCCGTGTTATGAAAACAAGCAGAGATGAGGAAAAGTACCTTTAAACTTGGCTCAGAAACATAGAAGGAATGAGAATAAAATGAGCCGCTAGCGCCACTTTGCCAGCTTAATGTAAAGCAAATGTGGAACAGTGATTTCTGTTAAGTTTTTGAGTTTTTACTTTTTTTTACTGTTGTGATTTGGTTTCCAGTCCCCTTGGTGTGCAATGGTGATGAGTCCCCGCACCATCGGGATAGTTGAGCCTAACGTCAACTAAAGTGGTGGCAGATCGATTCTTTAATACTTGTTCATTGACAATAAGTCACAGATTTTTTTTTTCTTCCTCTTACCACTGGTAGCTGCTTGTTGAGTATACCTCCCAGTCCCACTAGTCTGAACACTGTTTGTGTTTGCGGAATAAAATGAAGCAGCAAAGTTCATCCATTTTCATCCAAATGACATCACGGTTGATCAGACAATCACCAATCACAGCTCAGCTTGAGAATGTGCATGACAATTCCCTGTGGCATTTTGGGAAAAATGTTCTTGCTTCAAGAACTGAAATCTCTCTCTAACTCTTTAAAAATATTTTTCATGAAATATACTCCTTTTATCCCTCAAAAAAAATGTAAACCAAGATTAGGTCAAAGAATATAAATAAAAGGACACATTGCACTGTGTATATCTGGGCTCTGACGCTTTGCTTTTCAGGAGAAGCAAGAAGATTACACCTGATTAAAAATGGCCTGCAGGGTTAGCAGAGTCTAATTAGGCTACAATGCGAAACAAGGTCTAGCCTATGCCTTAAGCAAGCTGTGATTCAAATCCAAGACCTCGTTTAAAAAGGGGAGTGTTCCAAGTTGTCCATCTTTCTGCTTTGCTCGTTAGGAGGTGCTTTTAACAGAAGCCCAAGAATATTCACTTGCTTTCCATTTTATGTGTGTTCAACCTCTAAATGCTCTTTGATTTGAAAATCTTCTTTCTCTTACTCCACACATACTAACAACTCAGAGGAATGCGAAAATAGCAGGAACAAACAACGGAAGGAATAAAGCTCATTAATGGATGGCACTCCGAGGCCCTACCCCAACGTTCCAAAAAAACAAATGGACCATAAACAGAAAAGAATTACTGTAGTCGGTGAAAGTAGATTCAGAATTTTAACGTGAAAACAACTCCCTGGGCCCAGGTACGATGACAAAATGTCAACATGATGTTGCACCAACAAGCTTCCAAAATACATACAAGGAAATCTGTGAGATGGATTAAAAGCGGGTGGATTTTGTTGTTTAATTAATATTACACAAAGACTATATTAATCCGAATGCCACGTTTAAACAAGTGGGAGTGAGGAGAACATAGTAATGTGAACACGTGTTTTTATTTGACTCCTCTTATAACGTTGCACACTACAGACCAAACAGCACTGGATATTTTTGTGCATTTTCTGCAGTCAACGATAAATGATGTCCTAGTTTTTTTTTTTTTTAATAATAAAGGAATGGAAATATGGATAGAATAAAAAAGGGATTCGCTAATTGTTTTAAATTGACTGGTTAATCCATAATCAAAATACTATGCACTGAGCAGTTCTAAAAATGAGAAACGTGCAGCTGTTCCTCGTGATCCACATCGGAATCATTTGTGGCTCTCACTCAAGGCAGCATAAAACCCTGTTTGGGACACCTCCAATAAATATGAACTATTCTGCGATGACAAAGACATATTTTTACTTTTTCTCTATTTTAAAGAGTCCAGACATTCAATACCAGGTACTTACTTTACTAAATTTGTTTTGCACCAGCCCTCTTCAAATGCTCTTAGCCAAACACTTGATCAAATGCCTGGATTCATGAATGTAGAAATGTGTCTTTGGGATTCAATGGGTTATTGATACTGTTTGAGGCTGCCCTTATATTTAGCCTTGTTTTATTCTTTAGGCCATTGGTCCCCAACCTCCGGATCGCGTGGGCTCCATCCGAAATAATGTTTTGGAGATGATTTAGTTTGATGGTACGTGTGCACCGAACGCGAATGAGCCGAAAATGCGGAGCGTTTTGTATTGTAGTCAATGGAGTTCGCGTGACTGGGCGCGAATGAACGTCGGGCGACGCGATGTACTCGAATGGAGCGACGCAAATGGCCGCGCGCGGTCACGAGAAGCGAAATTTCGCCTTTCGTGTGAAGTTATTTTTTATTTACTTTTTCCGCGTTTCGAGTCGCCACAGCCAATCAACTTCGGGAACATTCAACGGCTCACGCAGGGGGCAGGAATGAATCATGGCGGCCGCTCTGCGGTCACCGGGGGCGATCCAACACGGCCAGCTGAGCTTTCAATACGAAACAGAGCCAAGCAAGAGCCCTTACCTGGCTTGTCGAAAGGCGGAAGCGAGAACTTGGGACAACCGGTATGTGCAGCGTTTGCTTCACTTAACAGCTGTTGAACCGTAGTTACTGTGCTAAGCTAACGATAGCGCAGCATTCTCAGCACAATATTCAGCACGGTCTCGGCCACTCGATTGCGACATTTTATTTTTTGGCAGGCAAGTATTGCCGCAAAGATAAATGTGCTGTCGGATCTACCGTAAAGTGCACAGCAAGCTCGCTCCACTCCCCTCTTCTAGCGCGATAAAAAAAAAAAAAAAAAGGACAAAAAGTACAACAGCTACAGGAAGCCCCGTCCATACGTTTGTGATGTGGTTTTTAAAGCAGCCAGCCCCCCGCCGGTCTGCAATATAAATGAGAAGGATGATGTGGCTTTTAGAGCAGCCAGTCCCCCCCCCCCCCCCACCTCCACAGTCTAAATCTAAGACGTTGACTAGGCCGCGGTGATCAAAAGGTTGGGGACCACTGCTTTAGGCCTTATGTCATTCTACAGATCAGTAAACGGCATATTGAATACTTATAATATGAAAGCCAACTGATGCAAATGTAAAAACCTATAAAATGTTTTATTTAACCTAATTACCTCAAACAATTGACAAGGTTTACTCAATAAAAGCTTCAATTTACTTTCTTTCACATTCAAGAAATGGAACGTACACACAAGGCCTCTGCACAGCCTCAGACAAAATAGCTGCACGGTACACAAAGAAATACCTTTCACTAGTACTACTAATGCAAGCAGTAGATTCTCTTCACATTGACACACAATAACAAAAAGATAAGTTGAATCTGTCGTATGAAAATATGCTTAAATATTTTACAGCATTCATAGGCAAATGGGTTGTTTAATACATCATTTTTCCATATAGGAGTCATCAAGTTCTTTCACTGTAAAGTCATTGTGTAGACCTGCCGCTGCACTGTTGTTCGGTTTCCAACAACAAACAGTGTTTTTTTTTGGTTTAGGTCTGAAAAGTTGCAGGTATAAAAATAACCAATCTGTAAAGTCATATTATTTGGCATCTTTTGCCAGGTTACCAATGTTACTGATATGATTATACTGTATAACAGGTTGCGCTGCCATCCGCGAACTGGGTGACAGACCAACATAACCTGCTATGATCTGAAGGAACTCGGTGGAAACTTGACTTTGGAACAACCAAAGATACAATGACATTGAGGAGAACTCGAGATCAGTCCAAATAGCAAATACAATGACTTGAATGAAATGTGTTGGTATTGATCCAATCAGTTAACTGATGGCAGTTAATACTTTTGGTGGTTAAAAAGAAGGCATGACGCCTACTACCTCCTGTCGTGCGGGCGAGCGTGCTGGGCTGGATGTAGGATACAGACAGGCATGTTTGGCCTTGTGCTAAAGAAACGTGTGGCAAAGCAATCAGCATTTGGACAAAGCCCTGATTGGTCCATCAATACCCTCCTTTCAGCGGTGCTTTGTGCTGGACAGTGTTGACCAATGTTGGAAAAGCAGGCGACAGAAGGTCAATCAATAGCTCTGCTGCGAGACTGGATGAGTCCTACTAACACTTTAGGTGTTTCTTGCTGGTCATGTCGTTCCATATGCGGTGCATCTCCTCAGGGGAAATCTGGTGGACGGTGACCACTCGGCGGTAGCGGCAGAGGCTGTAAGCCATTTTCCAGTGGTTGAAACCACTGTTTTGGAAGGGGTGGATCCCCAGCTTCCGCAGGCACACGCCCACATACACGTCCTCCAGATGGAGCAGCCTGGTGTGCAGCGAGGTTTGGTAGATGAGCTCGGCCACATCCGCCGAGAACACGTAGCCGGTGCCGGAGCAAAATGGCGGGTACTTGCTGTCTGGGTACAAGTCTCTCGGCATGTACCACTTGCTGCGCATGTCTCTGATCGGCCCCCCGTTGATGACGTAACCGGTGAAATATCTCCTCCTGGGCTTGCTGGTGGGCTTCAGAAGGTTGTAGATGAGGTTCTCCATATTGACAAAAATGTCGCTATCTGTTTTGAGAACATATTGGGCTTTCGAGCAATAGGTGGCCACCCAGCGCATGCCCATTAGCGTCTTGAGTGTCAGGTTGTGGTACGAATCGATAAAATCCTCAACTACAATGTCATGAAAGATCTGGCTCTCTTGCTCCACCATGTGATTGAGGACGGCATCCGTGCTGCGGCCCAACAAAAAGAGCGTGACCACGCGCACGTCAGAAAATGTACTTTCATCGCCCCACGTTTCTCTTATGGCCTGCCGTGCGTCAAATTCCTTGTGAGTGGTGCTTATCAGGATGACAAGAAAAGGGGTTTCCGCCTCACACTTCTTGGCGTCGTTTATGAGGTAGTCAAAGTCGTGCGGATTTAAAGATCGGGTGCGGTAGTTACTGTAGGTAGCGTTCTTGTGCAGCTTGGGTGCCTTGCGAATGGGGATATTCAGTTGACCAACATAGGAAGTGGATGGGCGGGACAAACTAAGATACCACAAAGCACTGGCCCAGAAAACCACTGTCAGCAAGTACAAACAGGAGACCTTAGAAGGCATCTCTGTTTAATTTGTTGGCTTTATCAGTGGCAGCAGCATTGGAAACGCTAAGACCAGACTTTACATGAGGTGCTTTAAATTGGGCCTCTGCCACATGGGACATCAATGCTAAATAAGTGGCTTCATAACTATCGTGGATGATTGAAAAGCAAATCTGCTGATATTTCTTATCATGGTCAACACGCTGCTGTGTCCCATCTCCTCTCGCAGTAGCACTTTGGGCTTGTCTCCGACAGGGTCTGAAATCTGATGGCAAAAACAGAGAAACGTGAGTGGAAACCTAATTCTCAACTTTTAGGAGGAAGATAAGCATCAAGATTGCAAAATGTCACACACATATGCATGCATATACACGCGTGTATATAAAATGTTATCATTTTCTTTTTGCGTCATTTATAGCAGTTGATACAGGTAACGCTAGTGTCATCATTTATCACACGTAATAAAATTAGTTGATAAGCTCATCTGCGGATCAGGCATTCAACACAAAGGAAATCTTATTTTTTTACAAGAAATGATTTGGTGATCAATTTCAAGAAGTTGTCCAAATATTTGACCTGGGTGTTACACCTTTAGACACAACCCGAGGACACAGTTCGTTTAAAAAAAAAAAAAATCATTAAATACATAATGAAACACAAAATAACCATACATTTATATCCTGTTTCTGTCCACCAGAGGTGTGCCGATGGTGTTCTTTGATCTACTAGGCTCCAATTCCTCCAGCATAGACCACGGCCTTTTTCTGTAATGCTGAGCTCGGTCCCTACTATCCCACAAGCACAGAAAGCACTTGGTGAAAGCAGACTGCTGTCCCAACAAAAAGTTCACCATTTTCATGTCAACACAGATCATCCACTCATGCTGACAATAATAAATTTTCTCCAGCAGATACTTCTTCGCTTCATACTTCTTTTTCAGTGTAGATGAGTGAGCCTGGGTTATAGAGGCAATATGGTTGCTATTGAGCACCAGAACGGCTTTCAGCGACCTTTTGCTGCTGTCAATAAACATTCTCCATTTTTCAGTTTGGTACCGTGGCGATCCAGGACTGTGCAGAAGCTGTGAAGCATCTGTACAGTACACCAAGCCTTTCTCTTCAGAGAAAAAAAAAACAAGGTATTATTAATGTCTGCCTTGAGTACCGTCAGGAAGGACATCTTTTTCTTTCAGTCTTGATGCCAACATTTACTTTGGCAAGTAGAGGTTGCGGACAAGATCCTTTAGCTCCTTCTGGGAAAAGAGATGCGGGGCGTCATTGGCATCATCGCTAGGAACCACTTCATTGTCTTTAACACTGGACAATCATTCATCATTTAACACATTGTGCAAAGACAGGTACTGGAATTTCATCACAGTGAGGTACAGGAAAATTAAAGTCACTGAATGAATTTAAAGTCACTGACATGGTGTTTCGGCTCTCTCCATACCATAGAAATTCCAAACTTAGATACTAGGTGCATTTCTTGCAAACCATGTGAGGCACACAAGCTTTGTCCTGATCACCAAGTTTCATGCCAAAACAAGAATGATAAGCACACTTTATGAAATTTGTGACTGGTTTCCTTTAAGGACGAGCGGTGCATTTGCCACAGAAGTAGCATAATACATAACACGGCTTATTTCTGCATTCAATCAATGTCATTGATGCGAAAAAGGAAAAAATGTCAGCAAAAATGCACGGTCGCAACTAAAAAATTATACAAACCACAAAAATGCTGATACATTGTAAACTTGAATTATTTTAGTACATTAAAGTAAAACTGAATGTTACACACAAGATGTAAATGTTCTTATTCTTTGAGTCCCCTCGTCAGTCTATGGGCCAGGCCCCACCTTTGAAATCTGCACACTTTCCGTCACTGATTTTCCTGTACTACAAAACATGCGGATGCCAACCACAAGTGAACAAACAAATGTTGCTCACATGCATATAGTTTGGTTTGATATGCACAATGCCTAAAAATGCACCTCACATGTTCTGCGGCGTAAAAATATGGAAAAAACATGTCTCTTATTCCCTTTGGACTTAGATGCCACTCAAGCTCACCTGGGCAACTTGGCGAAATGTAGCGGATAAATGTTTAACATAGCAAATTATTAATTTGTCCTTGGCCGCCTGAGCTGCCCCCCCCCCCCCCCCACCCCCCCACCCCCTTCCTATGGCCATTATCAATCTTTTAAATCAAAAGATGAGAGCTGACTCGGCATATGGACTTTACATGCCTTAATGAGATGCCGCGTCATTAGTTAGACCAACGCTGTGAAGGCAACTCTTAAAAGCGCAGCCCTAATTGCACACAGTCAGACTTTGAGGGGATTGATTTAAACAATAAATATAAAATGAGCTAAGTTGGTTTGGGTCAAATGCTGCATGTGCACAAGGCCTTCAACTTGCTGTTGAAATAATGAGGTCAGAGACATTAGTTCACACCAATTTCCAGGTATTTTTGTCTTAATATGATATATAACATAGAACAGAGTGTTATTTAGTGAAACATAACACTTTTGATGAGCAAAAATATAGGGAAAAATATTTTGAAAAATGTATTTCATTCCTTAGAATGCAGATCAGATTTTGACAACGGACAAGTCATTTCCAGCTCTCTCCCAAATGAAGCGCATTTGGCAGTGTGATTTGGATCATTATCTTGTGCTGCAGAAGAAGCCATGGAAACCTTAGTCATCATATTATTTCATACAGTTTCACAGATGCACTGTTCGTGTTGTGTGTTATCATTTGCGGATCATTTTTTCAAACCTGCCTTTCCCCTTATCATTTTGCGGTATGATCATCTGTATGGGTATAGTAAATAGTTAAAACCTTCCACATTTTTAGACTCCTCTCTGTACAGCTTGTCAAATTACGACTGGAGGCACCTGTCAATCACTTACTAAAATCAAACCAAAGGTGCTATGTTCTAACTGTCCTAACTGTTCTAACTGTATCCTGTCCTCTACCACCAACTGCTGTCATCTCTTCCCTCACTACATGAAGACATAAGTTGAAATAAAAGCTGAAATGTTAACTAATCTGATATTCTATCTACGGAGCTCATACCCAAATGTTTAGAGGAAACGCATTTTTCCGGGACTTTCAGAGGACAATGCAAGTCAGACCAAGACTTAGCCCATTGTCAGTTTATGAACATCATGGTGCAGGAGCAGAAATCTACAAGCGGTGTTTAGTAGCGGAACAATCCACAGAGATCCAATTAGTGATAGTGGATGTGTGAAATGTGCTAAGATGATGCCAGAGTGCAGCTGTAAGGTGGCGGTACTGTTTTAAAAGTAGCTCGTCATTTCATCGGGAAAAAGAACGTGTGTTGTCTTGTGGGGGCTCGAAGCTTTTTTTCATTAGAACTTTTCTCCTATTCCACCCCCCGTTTCTGCTATCACCCCGGCCTTTTTCTCCAGTTCTCGTTTTCCCTGTGAAGGATACTCATCAATCTCTCTGCCCAGCAGAATCCATGTCATCATGACTGCTTTCCCGCACCTCCTTATCTCAATTTCCCATTCCTTTTACACACCACCTGTTGCTTGAGCTGTCTTTATATGTTCCATCTGTATTTATGTTAATCTCACACGTCTCACAGTTCCGTGCCCCGTTTCTGCACTTTGTTGCTCATTGGCCATCGCGCATTTGTTTTCCATGCGAGTATTTTCCTCTTTTCAGGGAGCTCAATCTTATTGACAGGTCCCACTGCAATCGGACACATAAGGCAATAACGGTCTTCACTTTCAGCAACACGCCTTCTGCTCTGCCAATAGAATCACTAAACCATCAGGGTCATCTCCATGTTGTCGCTTGCGCTCTTTATGTAAATCAACTTTTGTTCTCATCTTTCATTACTTTTGTCCCCGAAAACAAATATGCATGAAGCCTTTCGAAAATGGCTACTTCGCGTCATGCTGTGCAGTCACTTTAAATAAAGTCCCCTAACGACAAGATAAGAAGAGAACAACAGTTTTGAAGAACATCTAAACTCATGGGCCACACTCAAGAACTTAGGACCAGAAACACCAGGAACTCAGAGTAAGGTTTTTTTGATCTTAAAGCCATTTGTGATATGAAATGTACATTGGGTTTAATTGAATTTATGGAAAATGGCACAATCGTCAAGATTACGCAACCATGTAGGCATCCTCGGTCACTAACCTCAAAAAACAAACCATTAGTAAAACTGACTTGGTTTCGCAAAGAAATGAACGAATTAGCTCACTTCTTGTCTTTCATCGTAAAGTGCCTGTAAGTGGCAAGAAATGGCTGAGTCCATCCATTTTTTTCTGGGAATTTTGGGGGGGTGGACTAGTGTAGTGTAAACTTAAACCTTGAACTGCATGAGAAGCAAATATTCTTACAAGAATTCCAACTTTATTCTATGTAGTCCAAGTTGCGTGCGTGTTCGTTGGTGTTTTGTTCATCTAAGATGGTTGCCATGCCATCAATGTGTCCAGGCAGAGAAAAACAGAACATGATGAGAACGGCGACACTCGTATTTAGAATGGATGCTCCATGCCGATGGCAATTTAGCAATCTCCCTCTGAGCTCTGTGGCAGTGGCATCTACTCCAATAAGCCTCATGCTCAAGCAAGACACTGTGATCACTGTAATCCCCAATTCAAGCTAAATAAAATATAAATCAGCATTCACTTGATTGACAAATTGAAAAATCAGCAGACTGCGTTTCGCCTAAGCCTCATATCAAGATTTTGCGAGAGGCATACAACCACAAAGCAGTGTAAGCGTATACTACAACTAAGGCTTCTTAGGAATTTATTGAGTACAAGCTGATCCCTTTTCCATGGAATGTCAACTGAGGAGTAGGTCCGTTAAGATTTAACATCCACACCTGCTGGTAGTGATTTCAAGTTCGTTTTGTGCCGGAGTGTATAACTGATGATGATGCCTCTAGGGTCGATGACCTCTATTAAATTATCAACAAGCTCCGTTGCTTGTGCTGCACAGCATAACCAGGGCTTTACTCATAGTAAAGCCCAATACAAGAAAAAAAAAATAATCCACACGCTTGCCGGTGGAATACTGTTCTTATCAAAACATGTTGACACAAAAAGTAAGTTTTCAATTTGTAAACTGAAGATGCCATTTTGGTGT
This sequence comes from Hippichthys cyanospilos, assembly GCF_059441005.1. NCBI lineage: Eukaryota > Metazoa > Chordata > Actinopteri > Syngnathiformes > Syngnathidae > Hippichthys > Hippichthys cyanospilos. The sequence goes on from NC_142370.1 coordinate 21,003,547, forward strand.
AGGTTTACATTCAAATTGTGTAACTCTGTAAAACTGTATGACTGTGTTTAGGGAGAGGAATTGTACATACAAACATAAATAATAATGGGCTGTAAATGGAATGTCACATGACCAAACAAAGAAAAACAGATTGGCAGATAATGATAATTATACAGCCTGAGGGTTTGTACAGTACAGTACACTAGAGTATATGTCACATACACTACAAGTGAAAAACAACATATTGCTGAGCTTGAATTGACTAAATAAGGTCTTAAATTAGGGAATTGAAAAACTGTCTTGCATTTCCTGGCCAAGATCTTATCAGAAATTTCAAGTGAAAATGAATGTTTGTTTGTCCTTACAGTATGTGCCCAACAATTTGCTGCCCACCAGTTCAAAATGTCCCGCATCAACTGCCCGAAGGCAGCGGAAGTAGGTATCAGCAAACCTACGACCCTTGTGAGGACAAAGCTGTTAAGATAATGGGTGAATGGATAGTACATGAAGTATACTGACAATTGTGCCAAGCATTGCTTCATTTTGTCATGTGGAAAAGGACCAAAATAAACATTCAATAGCTTTTTACTCTTTTTAGATCAGAACAGGGTGGGTCGGTGGGTGAGTGGTTAGTACGTCGGCCTCACAGTTCAGAGTCCCGAGTTCAAACCCACCTGGCTCCGGCCTTTCTGAGTGGGCTTTGCAAGTTCTCCTTAAGCCCGCCCACATGGGTTCCTTCCGGGTACTCTGGTGGATGTATCGGTCATTCTAAATTGTCCATTGGTGTGATTGGGTGTGTGAATGGTTGTTCGCCTCTGTGTGCACTGCGATTGGCTGGCAACCAGCTCGGGTCTCCCCCACCTGCAGCCCTTGGACAACTGGGATAGGCACCGACAAGTCAGCAACACTAATGAGTATAAGTGGCAAGGCAAAATGGAACGACATTTTTGAGGAAGGCGTTCTACATTTACAGCCGAGTACCCAGTTGGCGATGAAAAAGAAAAAGTGCGATTGCATTACTTCTGCAGAATATACCGGAGCGCAAAAATATATCTAGGAAGTGGATTGCATCTCCAAACTCCACGACTGCTGCAAGTTTCGTTGCAACCCGGGAGATAAAACGTGGCAAACCCTTCACAGATGGTGACATGCGGTCATTCATCGACATATCAGAACACCTATTTACAGACTTCATAAACAAAACCGGGATAATACCAAAAAAAGACACGCCTGTGGCGGACACTAGGACCATGTCTCTCACCCAGTAGGCATGTTGCTATGAAACTTTGATGCTTTGAACCTGTTGGCTTTGTCTTTGCGTTTTGGACTTTGTTGTATCAGTTTTTGTGATGGCATGCGAAGAGTAAAGATCTCCACTAGCACAGCAACGTGTGGTTTCTTCGCCTCGCCACACGCCTCTCTCTGCCAAGACCGTGAAGGAAAGAACGATTAAAATGGCAGGCAACAGCACCGATCAACAAATCAAGGACATTAATTCAGCGCCAGCATACTCAATTGCCAGTGATGTGATCGATATTGAACAGACTGCGCGTTTATGCAGGTATGTGGCTGATTTTTTATTATAAATGCAGGCTGCGTTTTATTGCCCAGATAAGGGGCACGTTATGCACGTTTCATTTTGTTGTTTTTTCGAATCCTCATAAAAACTTCAAAAAATTGTTTTATTTAATTTCATCAAAGCAATGAAACATAATTCATTAATATTGTAATGAAGTTAAACTTGAGGCGGCATCGCACAACAGAGTAGTCATGTGGTGCGTCATTTTCGACAGGATGCACTGCAGGAAAAATAAACATTTAATCATGAAGCCTCATTATGTATTCGTAGTTAACTCAATCATTTTGATAGTAGGCTAATATAGCTATTATAGATACATACAGCATGTGTTGCCTTCATTATAAGGCTTTTAATTTTTTTTGCGGCTCCAGACATATTTGTTTTTATTTTTTGGTCCAATATGGCTCTTTCAACATTTTGGGTTGCCGACCCCTGTTCTAGCCAGTCACCTCTACTCAGTCATAAGCTTCTCCACTCTGCCCCACCTCTTCCCCTCACTCTCAACCCCGTTCTTCTATTTGACTTTTTTTTTTTTTCGCGCTTGCTCCAAAATTAAAGACCCATTTTCAACTGTCATGCTAAAATGCTAAGATGGCACGCTTCACGGAAGTGAACAAGGTGAGCGTTCAGTGAGAAGAGTCGTTCAAAAGACTCGATTTGTTCATGAATGTCACATCACTAGATAGCTAAGCAGCGCAATTTAAAGACAGTTCAACGTTTTTGATAACAAAATAAGGAGAAGACAATGTCCATCCATCCACCCACTTTCAATACCACTTGTCATTAGGGTCACGGGGAAGCTACAGTTAAACCATCTGATCCTGGCTTATGGATATTTCTTAGTCTTCAATGAACTTGCAGTTAGTGATGGGACAACACACACATCTCACGTGATGAGATGCCGCACGAGATTGAGTCCACAAGAACAATATGAGACAAGATTTTGGCAAAATTGTAATATAAAACAATACTCAATAGATCACATGAGCCTTGATCTGGCTGCTAATTAGCATGGTTTGCATCATGACTCGAGATTTTGTGGTGGTTTATTTATGCATGTGAGATTTTTTTTTCCAGGATTATGCTTTAGCTCTCACTAGTGAAATGGAATGAGACTTGTTATTTCCCCCGCTTGTGCCTTGCGTTTTTCTGTTCTTATCTAAGATCTCGGAACAGCGGCTGCATGCCCACACGCCTTGCTGTTCTGTATTCTCCTGTTAGTTATTGTTTTTGTATGTCTCTTCGAAGGTTGGAGTCTGCTTAACTGAATTTTGTTGCCGTGTATGTTTGCAGGTGTAATGACAATAAAGATTCTCTCTCCCAAATTATATTTTTCAGTTTTCGATGTTTTCTTTTTAATAAGTAAACTGCAAAATTGACCCTACAAATCTAGCGTAGTAGCATGGACATTTTATTTTTAAGCGATGGCGGGCCTCACCACATTAGGCAGCGTATTTTACCTCTCTCTGTGTTTCATTGCACTTGTGGTCCAACAGGGCAATAAAAAATTGCTCATGCTGTGCCTTAGTTGCTTCTTAAGTGGGTGAAATCCCAACCATACATCGCAGGAAGAAGCAAACTGCATGAAGCATAAAGCAGGGCTTTAAGCACAGAACTTTGAGGGAAATATACTTGGCATTCCAATCCACCACGCTATTCAATGCTTGAATTTGCGTGTGAAGAATCACACCTTGCCCACATTAAAAAAAAAAAAAAACAATTATAGATTTAGTCATCATGCTCCACATTTTGTTCTACCGTTGCTACGATCTGATGAGCTCAATAACTCAGTGAAAACCTTGGAGGCAAAAAATGGTCTCATGTTGCCCCACATAATTGATTGCCGTCATTAACTACTTGGAGTGACCTTGCTCAGGGGGCCATTGGCAGTGCATATGCATAGGGAGGAAGAGAAGGTTGGGGGGAGAGAGGGAAAGAGGTAAAGTGTACCATCTATGCCTTCCGGTGAACAGTGTGTACAAGCTTGGAGGACAGACGCATCGGAAAGCAAATAAATCATGCGGTGAACCCTACGCTGACATCTTACAGCCACACTGCCTGGTTCGATATTGCAGATTTAATGACTGGCAGGGGAAAACAGGAAAAAATCTCCGTCAGCGACCATTTTCATAGATGCCTGAGACAGTCTACTCAAATATGTGAATTCGGTGTGCCTCGTAATTATGATGAAACAAAAAATGTTACTACGGTAACATCTTAAAGTGACACTATGATTTAGCTATGGACAGCAGGAGGAGGAGTGTTTATTGCTACATTTACCATCATGTCCCTAAAGCTCCCACAGGCACATGTGAAAAATTAGAAATAACAGATATGGCGACCTCAGGAGGACTGTCACCCCCCCCATGTAAAATAATTTCATGATAACTGGACCTACAATTAATATATATAACATACTGTTGATCGTTAAGAACACATTGACTTGCAAGTTTTTGAAATGTATAATAATTTAATTTGTTCATTTTTGATGAAAAACATTCTAAATCTTACACAGGGTCACTTTAACCCGTGCCCATATGCAGTACACTTTACGTCAAGTGACACAACACTGTTGTGACGTCACGATGTTAAAAGTCTCCAATGAGTGCAGATTAGCAAGCGCCAAATCTTTGGCTTATCTAGACCCCTTCATTAAAAGAGGAACATAAGAACAAATAGCTACCAGCAACAATATACTGTAACAGCTATATTATTGTAAACAGCGGTTGATTGCATTTTTACTTGTATGAATGGCTTAAGTCTTTAAGAACAGGCATTTGTGCAGTACATGCGCAACAGACCACACACATTACCCTGTAAAAGAACACCACAAAGTAGATGATACGTATAACCCAGTGCTTCTCAGTTATGTTTTGCAAAGCCGCCCCAGGAAAGAGAAACCTTTTCGCGCCGCCCCAACTCACCGTGCCGACTAAATAGGATTATTATCTATGAAATTTGTAAAAGTATACCTAAAGCTATCCTTTTTAGCATTAACAAAAAAGGAATACAAATCAACATTCAATGACTGTTAACAACTTTTTACAGCGTTTATACAGGCTTTTTTTTGTCCCCCTCCTACGCACAAACCTTTCGTCTTACGAACCATCCAACATGCCGGTCAGTGTGTCCGCACTATTTTTTTTCGCTTTGCTGCATCAACAAAACAACTTTTCTCGCATGTCACGGAAATGCCGATATGCTATTGGTCGATTAAGGTCACAGTCAGTTGCCAGGGGACGGACCTCGGTCAACAACAAAATGGAGAGGCTTCTTCTATTATGGATTAAAGAGAAGAAAATCGCCGGTGATATGTTCTTGTTTGACAAAAGTTCTCGTTTAAGAAAAAAAATAAATAAATTCTGCGGGTTGGTCTCTGCTCCCCTCCGCCTCCACCCACCACCCAGCTCATCACGTCGCCACAAAGGTAAATGTCATTTTTCACTTTGTATATTTATGTTATTTAATTTAACTGTACAGTAGATTGTTACTAATTTTTAATATGTGTATAAAGTTGTGATGTTTTTACCAAAGGTTTTTGCACGCGTTGCACGCATTCACTAGTTAACATAGGTTTGGATTGCCCGTCATAAGGCGAATTTGAGTTACGAGCCTAGCCGCTGAACGGATTAAGTTCGTAACGCAGGGGCCCACTGTATTTGGCCTTGAAGCAATTCAATCTAAAATCTTTTTTTTTTTTTTTTTTTAAACAAATGTGGGAAATGAAGCACACCTCCTTCCACTAACTCAGCTCCCTAATGTTAAACCTGGCACATGCTCAACAGGAGCTTGTGAAGAAATGCATTCTCCTGCATAGCATTTGATCCTTCGGAGCATTAAAAGGAAGACTGAACGTGTGAGGAATTTAACAAGTGAGTTAGTATCCCTCCTAATGCGAGTGAGTGAGGAACAATTAAAACGTCATTGCTGGGCAGCGTGCAACTTAACACTGGCAAGGGATTGGTTTTTTTGAATGGTGAAGCCACAGTGATTTTAGAGGGGAAAACGATGCCAGACCAGTAGGCAGCATTACAGGCCATGGGATGGACACAGTGAGCTTAGTGGAAAGCCTCAAAATTCAAAGTAGATTAGGTCTGACAGAGGAAATTGGATATCAATAGCGGCCAAAAGATTTGGCGGGCGCACTGAGGCCGGGTGCTCCATCCCCACTTCAGTGCTCATCAAAGCCAAAACCCAGCTGCTGCAAATCTGTCTGCAGCCAAAGTAGCGTTTACAGAAAGTTTTGCTCACAAGTATAGCCATAGTCTCCTCATAGGGCACCAGAATATAAACTGAAAGTTTAAACTAAACTTCGTTGTGTTATTAGCTAAAAGATTCCTATCCATCTGGTGCTCCATTAATAAGCTGAGAATAGTGTGCAAAGATGAGAAATGACAGATTCTGCACAAGCAAACACCTTCAGCCATCTCCCCTCGTGGTGTGGACCTGCACTTTGAATACTGAGCACCTTCATAAATTGGAAATGACAAGGTGATACATGCGGCAAATACATTTTACTGTCCGACTGGCTGACATTGGTTACACTATAATCAAGCTCAGTGCTGCATCAGGATAGGTAGAGACAGTGTCCCAAGTCGTCGCTAGAATTTTGATAATGCCAATGGAACAAGACCTGCACTCCGATGTGGAGGCGATTATTATCCTGATGTGGTGTAATTTGTTGAGAAGAACCAAAATGAGGCAGCAAATTTCTGCTAAAAAACAACTAAGGTTTGCACAGTAAGGCTTAATGCTCAATTATGATCTTTTTGTGAAATCAGATTTTTTTGTGAGGCCATTCATTTCTAAACTAAAGTACTGTACCTCTGTCATCGTGGAGCCAGAATATTTTCAACCTGTTATAGTTAAGGAGTAAATTAAAGAGGGGAAGGTAGAGTTTTTACTAATGGCATTCTGTGGAGTGCCAGCAACGTCTCTCTCACTCCGAGCGACAGAGAAAAAGACAGAAACAAAATACACATCCCTTCATTGAGCTGTCTTTGCCTTGTCAGCTATTGCTGCTTCTTTTTCTTTTTAACTATTCCAACCTGCTTGCTCCCTTTCCAGCAAAGACGTGTGACATTTGCCGCTTGTTTTGTTACGTCCAAGTCGGATGAATGCGAACATCTAATAATTATTTACAATTACACCTCACGTAGCAAAAACAAATCCTTTTCCCTGGAATCATCCGGGGGCCGCCCCTCCGCCCGACTATTTAAATATAATTTTTTATGAATATTTTTTTTCCTTCAACCACTCAAATTGTTCAGTGGCATCAGTTCTATCCACACACATGTAGGTTAAATTTATTAACACCCACAAAAAAAAAAAAAAAGAAAAATGGTATGGTCCGTCTTTGTAGCCTGTCTCTACCGCCACCCACTGTCCTGAGGTGAAACACAAGTCAACAAAGAATTTTCTGTTTGCTAATATAGTTTGACCGCCGCTCAACGGAATGGAGCAAAGCAATGATCCTATTAAAATGCATCTAAAAAATTTTAATTAAAATGGTTTTAATTGGTCCAAAATTTGGACAATGACTATTTTTGTATACAAAATCTCACACTTTCATGCAATCACATAGAATCGTTGCATTTTGAAAAATTTACATGTTTTAATCATCTGATGGAAATGTCAGCTCCCTATTGTTTTTCATCCCCCACTGATTCTATAATGATATAAAAAACAAAAATCAAAGAAATATGTCCATAATTTGTAACATAATGCCACAAGGGTTAAAATAGTCTCTTTTTTTTTTTTTAATAAGGAAATGAAATATAACAGCAAGATCTGATTACTGGATGAATCCAAAATATAACACAAATTTAAGTTGCAGCTCTAATTCACGATTCCAATGCATAACTTGGTATAGCACATCCGGCTATTTTAATGTGAACAAAACTATTTTAACATATACGCCTCCGATTTATATTGCGGACCGGGGGGGGGGGCTAGCTGCTCTAAAAAGCACATCATCCTTCTCACTACGCCTCAGATTTATATTGCGGACCGGCGGGGGGCTGGCTGCTTTAAAAAACACATCACAAACGTATGGACGGGACGGGGCTTTCTGTCGCTGTTTTACTTTTTGTCCACTTTTTTTTTTTTTAATCGCTCGAGTGGAGCAAACTTGCTGTGCACTTTACGGTAGATCCGGAAAGAAGAGCATTGCTGAGAACTTTCACTTTCGCAGAGCCAATATTTTCACCAACAGCACCTTTATTCTTTGCGGCAATACTCGCCTGCAAAAAATACAACTTTAAATGTCGCAATCAAGTGGCCGAGACCGTGCTAAATATTGTGGAGACAATGCTGCGCTATCGTTAGCTTAGCACAGTAACTACGGTTCAACAGCTTTTAAGTGAAGCAAACGCTGCACACACCGGTTGTCCCAAGTTCTCGCTTCCGCCTTTCGACAAGCCAGGTGAGGGCTCTTGCTTGGCTCTGTTTCGTATTGAAAGCTCAGCTGGCCGTGTTGGATAACTCCGGGTGACCGCAAAGCGGCCGCCATGATCATTCCTGCCACCTGCGTGAACCATTGAATGTTCCCGAAGTTGATTAGCTGAGGCGACTCGAAACGCGGAAAAAGTAAATAAAAAATTACTTCACGCAAAAGGCGAAATTTTGCTTCTCGTGACCGCGCGCGGCCATTTGGGTCGCTCCATTCGTTTCCATCGCGTCGCCCGACGTGCCTTCGCGTCCAGTCACGCGAACTCCATTAAACTAAATCATCTCCAAAACATTATTTCGGGTGCAGCCCACGCGGCCCGGTACCAGTTGATCCACGACCGGGGGTTGGGGACCACTGCACTACAGTATATTAGCATTGCAGAGAGCTGAAAGTAGTCACCCTCACAAAAACGAACACGTGAAAGAGGCTGCTGCAAAACCCTGGAAGAGCAACCTAAAAGAAGACTGCAACTGTTGGACGAGGTAATTGGGTCGGATGCTTGATGTATTTGCAACTCTTAGGTTCAGTCTATTTGAAGTTCACTTGTTCCAATATGTTTGCTCATATAAAAACGTCTTACATGATGCAGATCTGAGTTGCAAATACCTGGCAATAGAATCTGATGACTTATTCTTGACCCAAATCAGTGGCATCACTGTTTGGGTGCTTTTGATAAGGACACTTTGAACTGTACTTGTGGCTTGTGGTGGGTCTGAACCTTACCTTTGCATTTGACACTTATTCAAATGTGTGTACAGGGGGCTGATGCCCACTGGCTGCACTGCAGTTTATCTTCCGGGGATTAAGCGGCTATCAGGTACACCATCTTTGTGCAGGCAGGCAGGCCTGACATGAACAGGCTGAACACACATCCTCTTATGTCGCTAGGCAGTGACAACGCCGCCTGTCCAGATAACATAAACCTCAGGCAACAGTACAGTAATCACACTGTAATTGCACTTGCAGCTTCCATTCTTTTTTTGGCTTATATGCTCATACAGGTGCTGGCATGCAGGGGCACACACACGCACATGCACACACACACACACATACGCACATAAACACCTGCAAGCATGAAAACGTCAACACAGGTTGTTCAAAGCTACTTTGCATCACATGTACTATGCACTGTGGAATTTATTTTCTGCAATGAATAGTTCCCATTTGTGGGAATATTACTAGATCTTGTGTAAGCTACAACACAGGTGAAAACATACCCGGGCACATCGTTTGTCTACTCCATGCAGAAGACTGCAATGTTGGGTATTCAGAGCTAAAAACAGGAAGTAAAGTGAGTACCCTCATGCTGTGCTCGCCACCTTTCCAAAGGGAGTTGTTGTGCAAAGGGCTCCTGCTAGTTACCCTTTTGATCCTGCGCATGTAACAGACGAATCAGCCTGACTCTGCCCTGTCTCGTTCATAAATAAAGACCAGCTCGCATGCAAACACAAATGCAATTTCTGCTTCTGCAGCTGGCAACCTCAGCACCTCCAGGGTACATTCCAAAACAAAGCATGCCCTCACACATGATGCTGAAGCGGACCTGTATAAGGGTAGTGTAGGCGATAACTAGGAATATATGTTGTAGCATTAGACGTCACTAGACATCAGAAAATAATCAATGTATTGACTTTGTAATGACAATTCTGCTATTTTTTTTAAAGCTGTTTTTAACAGCAGTTGCTGGCCATGTATTTGTCACTTATTGTAATCTTATTCACGTTTGCCACATAGGGTCCTATATTAACTGTTATGACTGGTTTTAAGTTTGCTCCTTAATGATTTTTGTGTATAAAGACTTTCTACTTGTCCAGTTCCATGTCCTGTCTGCTTCTGGGTCCAAATACTGCTCCTAACTTCCTGTGGAAATAGGCTGATGTGGAGCCTGTCTGCTCATCAAGTCAGAACTTTAACAACCAAATACATCTTTTGTGGTCCACTTTTTTTTTTTTAACAATACGTTTGAATCTGCATTGAACACCTGGGATTGAAACTGTAGATCGGTCAGTCTTAAACATCATTAGTACCGTTTATTAATTTGAAGGACAATTTACTATCCTTTCTTGTATAAGAATATGTTCATTTCCTTGCTTCAATGAGTTATGTCCTTGTTATCTTTTTAAATTCCACAATTTTGATAAGTCTGCCAGAGAGTAAGCGTCAATACAATGGTTCAGAGGGAGGAAAAAAAAGATTCAAATCTCTTGTGATGGAGAAAAATGAAAGAAAGACCTTTGATTCAGGATTTCCGTAGTAGACAGTGGCACACATTTGCTCTATGTGCACTGGTTCTCCAGTCACCAAGTGCACATCGGACACACTCTTGCGCATGGATGATGCGATAACCTTCATGGACTGGCTGCCCCCAGCTGCCACTAGCACTCACAGGTGAAGCCGCAATCTTCAGGCAGCAGGTGGTGTGGTCGGAGGCCACGCTGCTCAGTACGAGTCAGGTAAATAACTTATACAACCCTTCGCGCCCTCTAAGATTCAGGTTTGGATATAGCCTTTCCTTAAACCAGAAACGATCAAGTGGGTCTACATTTGGAGATTCACTATTAACACTCACTTAGGTGAGTACTCACAAGAGGCATTCTGTGCTTACCCCAATTGGCATGATACCAACACATTTTTGTTAGTGTCCTTTCTTAAGCTCCTCAATGTTTTATCTTTCACTCTTCTTTGCTACTAAAGATAATGATACTCTGGACCACGACGTAGTGTCAACTCTTTATTAGCATAGCACGTAGAGGTAACTACAAGCGGTGCAACGCAACACATTATGCATTGCGTGACAAAACTACGGGTAGCATTGCAGCTCACACAGACAGTGCTTTTCACCCTCCGTTACGTTACTCCTCTTTTATGATGTCACTCTAATAACATAGCCATGGGATCATTCAAAATCCTGCCAACACATCAGAGCAATATCAGGGTTTACCATTCCGAATCATACTGGGGTTGGAATCATGTCTTTCATTATTAGTCACACTCAGTTTGGTTCAGTAATTATTTTAATTTCATCCCCCAGCAAACTACACAACATGGAGTATTTAGAGAGAGAAGTAATCACCTTAAAGTATGCTTTTTGATTGAGCTGGAGTCACCCTGCAGTAACAGGATTGGAAATGGATATAACGTACAGTTAGGCATGTTTGTTAGACACGTCATATATCATGTGTTAGAGGTAGATTGGCCATGTAAAAAAAAAAAATCCTCATCTGTTGCTATGGTGACAAAGAATTTGTAAGGCTGAAAATGTAAATTATATGAGCATGTCGCATACCTAATGATATGCTTCCTATGCTGCAACAGCAATTGAACTCAAAACAGTTTGAGGCCAAATGAGGATTTCCTTGCTGAGATGCATATATGGTTAAATGGTATGGGGCATGGTGACTAAAAAAAAAAAAAAAGCAACAACCCCCCCCCAACATAATGAGTATGACCTTCAAGTCAAATATGCTGATAAGTGCGCAAGAGTTTAATTTCTGACAAAACCGTTACTGAGTAATAGAAGACTTGCCACATACTATCCAGAAATAAGCACAGTGAAAAACCTCAGGATTTGTTTCTGCTGGACCTTTTCAAGCTGGACTTGACCACCTGCGAAATGGCCTCCAACAACACTATTCATAAAAATTATTGGGCCATGGTTGGTTCAAAAATGATGGAATCAAGTCAATTTGTACTGTAGGCATGTGTGCCTAAAAGCCTTAAAAGTCACTGTATACCCCCCCCCCCCCCCCTCTCCACTAACACATACAAATATTAGAGTGCTTCAATGACAGTAGCAAAACTGAGGAGATCTCCTCCTACTAATCATGACACCATGGTGAGAAGACGTGGGAGTTACAGTGCCATTAAGAGGACTCAGTCGTTCCCAAATCTCCATCTCACATCCTTTGTAAAATCAGTCGCGTTTGGCCCACATGAACTGTTTACAGGAAAAAAAAATGGGATGCGCATGTCAGGTCAAGAGGCAAGTGGTAAAAGAAAAGGTTCAGATATATGAAGTTTTTATATATATATATATATATATATATATATATATATATATATATATATATATATATATATATATATATATATATATATGATTTGAATTGATATTCAAGGTCGTTAAATTCCCACTTCCCATCAGCTTCCCTACTACGTGCTTTGCCAAGATGTCACCATGCAGCCCTTCTGGAAGGTCAAGCTTGAGCGCAGGACCCAAAAACAAACAATGGAAGAAAATTCAACCGCCCCATCCTCATTGAAAACAGTCTAGTCACTTCTTTCAAACTTGTGCGATGCACGAAATGCCAATTAAGACCAAACTACAGTCATTTTGATGGCACAGTTGTGAGTTGTATATTCAGTCATCTGCATGGGCAATGGTGCGATAGATTGGGCACTGTTGATCAATTGAACGGCAGGCACTTCCTCCTTAAAATGCCTTTTATTGGATTTACAGTAGACAACTGGTTAGCACGTCCACCTCACGAGCAGCGGTCGTGGGTTTGATTGAAGCGTCGACCTGTGGGGGGTTTACATGTTTTCCAGGTACTCTGTTTGCCTCCCGCATTCCCAAAAACATGCACAGTAGGTATATTGGACACTCGCAGTTGCCCTGTGTTTGTGAATAGCCATTCATCTCTGTGTGCCCTACGATTAGCTGGCCGGTTCTGGATGTACCCCGCCTGCTGCCCAAAGATGGCTGGGATAGGGACCAGCAAGCCCCCGACCCTAGTGAGGACAAGCGGTTAAAAAGGGTTGAATGAATGGATGGATTTACAGTACCAGTCAAAGGTTTGGAAACGTCTTCAAATTCACTTTTTTTTTTTTGTTGTTTCTACAATGTGACATTCAAGACCTTTAGTTTACAGTATGCATTTGCAAAATGTAATAGCTTGAATGCCTTGCAAATGTGTTTGAATTTGAAGGTGTTTTCAAACTTTTGCCCGGTCTTGTACAAACAGAATAAAAACCACGCCCTCCATCAAAGTTTAAGGTTCATATTTAAAATGTGTTTAATTTTTTTTAAATGGATTCTAATAGATGCGTGGATGTTGTTATCACACTCATTCCCACATTACATGCGATGGGTATGTCAGAAGTCCGGCTAGGTGTAAATGTGGAGATAAAACGTGTGTAAGCCCAAGGGCATTAAAGACAATGTGAAAATACAGCCCTTTGCCCTATAGGCCTACTTTAGACCACATCACTAAATATTTATAACAAAATGATCTCAAAATAATTTCTATCTCAACTATATAAACACTTACAAAACGGTTTTATTTGGAAACAGTCAGCAAGAAGTGCCTCTCACTGAACATCTAATTGAAATTCGCATACAGTACACGTTAAGACGGAAAAGTTAGGCTAATTGGTATTTACATAAGTGTTCATTGTAATGACATCTAATTGGGAAAAGAAATACAGATGCCGCAAAGATTGGGAGTGGAACGTTTGATGGTGAATATCAGGAGTGATCAGGAGTGACAATGCGTCAATTGCAGTCAACTGGTCAATCTTGAAAGTGGTAGGTTGCATGACATTGTGCACCAGGTGCAGAAAAAGAAACAGGTGCAAACAACAGGTCTAGAAGCTAAATGCAGATGCACATATGTAACAGTCATTACCATTTTGGCCAAGGAAAGATATTTATGTTGCTCTACAAATATAGTCTCATTGATTAAAGCAATGAAGCTCGGCTAAAATAGGTGGGTCGTGGTATGCTGAGTAATCCATTAAGTTATCTTGCGTGGTTTTGGGATAGTGTAGTCGTCGCTAGGTGAAACTTTGGAGCCGCTGTCAATAAATGAGTATGCCGATTATTGTACCTTCTAATTACTTGTGGTGCTGAGGTGAATTTGAAGCCCATAATTTTAACCCTTGCCAGTAAAACTGAATGCGCTCGAAGCAGGCGGTTTTCTTTTTCTTCGCGACGCAGCTCGAGTTAATTTTACCAAAAATACGAGGATGCGCAGCATCCGTGTTTCACCAAGTTTATGATTGTGTGTATATGCCAAAAACGGTCAAATGGAATACCTTTCTATGTTCTCTAACCAGTGTACACAGCTCTGTGTGCTACTCTTAATTAAATCAGCTGCAGAGATAACCGTTAATTGATCCAGTCCGTTTTAGTACTATTGCTGTGTTTGAACAAGGATGGACTCGGACAGTGGCTCAGTCTGCTCGCTTCTTTTATTGACAATAATGCTGAAACAACCTCAGCTAACACGAGCAACTGTTAGCTGCAACAGGCAGTCTTTGCTAACAGACCACGCTCTAGCCCTTTCCTTTGCGATAATCATTGTAACTGGGAATACGGCCGATATAAAAATGCACATCTGTGCATCAAAACTCCGCTTTGTGGTTGACAGATTGATTTTTCTCGAAAGGTGTCAAATTAAAAAAACAAAACAAAAAAAAAATCTAATATTTAAGTGACCATTTATAGGACACACCCATACTTTTGGCCTTTACTTTTTGGGGAAAAAAAATTATGTATTCTATTTGGGGAATTACGGTATATTTTTCTTTTGCCTATAGGCCTGTCATAATAACAATTTGTTTTAGAATGATATATTTTCATTGAAACTGTCATGATTTAGCCAGGTATCTCAATTCAGATTCTTTTCTCATTTACAATGGCAAACCGGTCAAGTGGCAGCATAAGAACCAATGAAATGAAAATCAAAAGCGCAAAACAAAAAAGCAATATCTCTGATAAAATGGTTGTAATTGTGCAGTCCAATGTACAAAAGTTCCTTATGGATGTATGAGGTAAAAGCCAAGCTGTTCTGCATTAAACAGAGCCGGAATGAGCAGGAAAATAAATACCAACTTGAATGAGGAGAGGAAGGAAAAACCCTTCCAGTTTTTCTGCAAAATGTCGGGCCGTCTGTGATGGGCCAACAATGGCCGTCGGTGATAGACCAGTCAGTACTAACGGACTGCCCACCTCTGCAAATGAATTGTATTGAGTTTGTTTCCATCCAGCAAGTATTGTTTATGAACAATATCCTCTTGTAGTATGCCATTTTGTGACCAAATCTCATTTTGTTGCATTTTGTGTAAAACGAAAAAATGGATAAACATTTTCTGATGTGGTGTGCTCAATTTTGTTTTATTTTTGCAAATATAACCAAATAATTCCACTAATTTGTATAATTCATATGATGGAAGTTGTGTATGTTTTTCTATGCTTTTATAGTGCGTTAGTCTTTTTTTTTCTTCTTGTTTTTCTACATTATCCGCTTCCCACTGCAATACACAAAGGATTTAATTCATGGCTGCCTACAACTGAGCGATAAGAGAAGAAAGTGACACAGCTGCAGCATTATCTGCAGCAAGGGTATATTGCAATTGTAAATTTTACAAAAAACAAAAGAATTACGTGTGTGTAGCGGACATGGTTTATTATTTAGTATTTTATGAAACAGCAGAAAGTCAGAGCATCCCAAGGAACCAGCTTAAAAGTTAACATTTAGGCTAAAAAGTTGACATTTGTTGACAGTTTATTTGTATTCCTTTTTTTCTTTTGTTAATGGTAAAAAGAGTACAATCTTTGGTATACTTAGACTTCTTGGCGGGAAGTGGGGGGGTGAAATGTTTAATAATAATTGAGAAGCGTTGACCAAAAGCATTCATACATGGGTGGATTTCTTCATACAGTATTTAAAATTCCGTTAAGAAAAACACCAATAATAAAAATAACTAGATGAATATTTGTTTACAGCCAAAGTTACTCCCAATTCTTTGCAACTGATAGTTTATAACTTGGTTGTTAGCATTTAATAATACACTCGTGTAATTGCAGGTTGTTTTTTTTCTAAACCTTTGAGGTTAATTGGACAAATCAACAATTGAACAAAGAAAGAATATGAAATGTAGAACAGAAACAAAACAGCTCGATAATGACAGCCAAACCATCCATCTTTCCACAGAATACCAAACAATAATCCAACAATTTTTGTCCTGATATTATCTGTCCATCCATCCATCCATCCATCCATCCGTCTGTCTAGGTAGCGGTTTGGTAACGATATCCGCTCTTATGTCATTTGTTGGACAATATTGCAGTTTGATTTGCCTATTCTGCACACATTCACGGATGAAGTGGTAGCGAACGACTAAGTGTTTGGTCCTGGAGTGGTTAACAGGATGGCTCCTTGGTTATCTTCCATGATCACTGTGGACGTAGCTTCCACACCGAGATCATTTAGCAATGCTTCTTTCAGTGGGACTGGATAGTCATTATATCTGCAAAGACATCGTATCTAAATCTTTCTGGAACTTTCTGTTTCTGCTGCTTGTTCTGTCAGGGCTCTCAGATGTGTCCTCATCATGTCATGTTTCACTCTCATCTCTTTTTATGGTTCTCGTTCTCAGAGCAGGGTACTTTCACTTCCTGCTTCCAGTCGAAGTTTGAGTCATCAAAGATGACATCACGGCGGATTCGAATCCTCCTTTTTTCTTCATCGTACAGGCGATATCTTTTGGCATTGTTTGCATATACGAGGGAACAAAGCATCACTTTTTGTTCAGTTTCCTTCTTTCTTCGTCTGGGATTCGTCTGGGCCACGCAGCCAATTACCTTCACGTGACTCATGTCAGTTTTTTTCTCTTCCTTCAAAAGAGCTGTGGGCAGCCTGTTCTGTATGTACGCTGCTGTGGCTACAACCTCTGCCCAGATCACTTCTGGAACTTTGCACGTGACAGCATGCTTATGGCTGCTTCAACTAATGTTGTTAATGATGTGCACTCACCACCATTACCTGTCCTCCTCTTTGTGAGGCCAGGACCAGACTCGTTTGAGAATGTTCTCTCAAACTCCTTGAATTTGCTTAGCACCTCATTTTTCGGCTTCATGAAGTTTAGCTTGTAGCAACTTGTGTAGTCGTTATTGAAAGTCACAAAATATTTTAAACCGCTTATAGATTTGGTGTGCAGGTGACCACAGACATCACTGTGCATCAGCTGCATCGTGCGTTTGGAACGGATTCCTCGAATCTCCTTGAACGTTTTTTTCTTTTTAGTCAACTTGCTTTCCACACATCCTTCACAGAAGGGAATCTCCTTCTGCAGAGATGTTCACCAGTAATTAGTTTTACCCATTGCGACTACACATGAATATGTCCATAACTAGGTAGAACTCTCAAAGTCAATCTACTGGATCATCAAACAATACGGTAATCGCCCGCGAACTATAAGAACAAAGTAACACAATTTAAGATGTGCTGTTGCAATGTAATTTTATTTAGTAGCAACTACCCACTTTCATACCAGCACACATGGTCACAACTAGAAGCTTCTACGGACACATCAACGTAAACAAATCAGTGGGGAAAAAATTATATTAGCAACCAATGAATACATACATACTTTTTTTTAACGGTGAGTCTGTGTGGGTGGGGGTGGGGGGCAGTGAAACACATTATCTTGTGCCCTCAGTACTAATTGTGGTTGTTAATGTGGGACCAATTAGCAAGACCCATCAAGCTGGAGTGCTCTAAATGGACAATTAGATTTAATCAGATTAATGGCTCCCTGCCAGAGAGGAAGAAAAGAAAATGCATATTACACATTCATTGGCCACATTTTGAGAACACCAACTTGCTTTAAAAAGACTTGCGTTGTTTTTACGTGGCTTTTATTAGCTTGCGCATTTCACTTATTATCCATCATACATAGACAAAATAACCACTCTCATCTCTCAGAAGTCATCATGCTAGTCACGAGAATTTTCCAAGAATTTGCTGAAGGTCAAATGCAAAGAAAAAGAATAAGCAGGCTGCGTTTTTTTTTCAACTGCTTTTTTTTTTAATATAGAGAATTATTTTTCATTATTAAATATCAAGGGAGAAGAAAGGTTGCTTTTCTACAGGGGGAGCCCGATAGCTTGCCAGTTGTATACTGCATAGTAATGGTTGCCAATGTAGCTTTGGTATTCTATACACGCACCCACACACGCACACACACACGCGCACACACACGCACACACACACACACTCACTCACAAGCGTAAGTCGTGAAAAGAGGGGCAATTCAGATGGACAAACATAATTCCTGGTTGGAAACTTGATTCATTCACCCTTTTGATCGAGTTACACTAAAAGCTAATTATTAGGCATGAGACGAGATACAAATCCCACGATACAAGATATCTCTGAGACTGAGTCTACGAGAACGATATATGAAGAGATTTTTGCAAAATTATTTAAAATAAAAACATTATTGCTAATTTAAACTTTTCAATTTCAAAATAATATGTTTTTATTGAACAGGCTGCAATAAACTAAAGTTTTTCCATATGCTGCTGCAATAACAAATTATTAGGCTGAGATCTCTCAGAATAAGTGAAATTCAACAAAACAACACACTTTCTTTTCACACGTTGTTTCGAGCAGCTGAACTCTTTCATAGTTGAACATAAAAAAACATGTTTAAGTGCCAAACATTAAACAACAAAACATTAATGCAAAAAGCGACATGTTGACTGCCAACTGATGTCGCAGAGATGAAAAGGTGCGCTTTTGAAAGCACGCAAAAGTAGTCGTGATGGCAAAGACACTTGCATCTTTCATGGCATCAATGACCTCCGCTTTGGTTTTCTTCTAAAGTGTTGGAATTACTAATCGAGTAACGTGACTAGACGGAATGTCACGGTCAATGGTGTCAATTAGCGGACGAAATTCACTCTCTTCCACTGTTAAAAATGGCCTCATATCGAGCGCGAGGCACACACCATTATTTTTGTTTGTTTTTGCACAGTTTACTAACTGTCTTTGTCTTTTCAGCCAATGTGTTTACTTCCTTATCCTTGATTGGAAAACTAAAAACGTTGCCTAGCAGATGATTTAAAAATAATTGGACCATTGTGTATTTTTCTGTGTGCTCTACTCCATTGAGTGCTTTCTTCTTTTCAATTAGCGGCAGATTGCGAACAACGGTTAGGTGCATACCGCCACCTACTGTACGGGAGTGTAGCACACAAACCTATCCAACAGCCTGGCTCCATAAGCCTACAAAAAAGTTAATTAATCTCGTGGCTTGAGCGTGCAAGAAATCTTGTGGCGTTCAATGATCTCGTCCCATCCCTAGTAATTGGCACTAACGCTCTTCACAGGTTTAGGGCAATAGTAGCTGGTGCTCCCCTTGATAATACACAGTAGGCTATGTACAAGTACCTTGAATTATGTTGATTAATGAAGACATGAAGTATCACAATTTGGGGTCACTTGGAGCTGGGTTTCTTGCAATTTGTCAAGAGTCATTGAAATACCGAGTGTCAGACCACAAGGAGAACATGATCCATATTGGTTGAATTGATAAGTGGAGGGATTTGCTCCAAAGAGTACATACAAGGAAATAACAACGTCGAAATGCATATTCGTAGTGAACCACATTGTGTCAGGCTCATTAAGAGATTAGGATGTCTGAAAATGTGGCTAATTTGGGGCTTGAACTAACCTTCACATATCGGTGACATCAAAGTGAATCTGCAAAAGTCTTCATGGGTGCTGTACTGTTTACAGTTGACAAGATGACTCAAAACACCAGTACGACCACCTGAATCTGTCAAGCAGCTGCATTGAAAAAAAACAAGAGAGGATTTGTGTCATTTGGCATAACAGTCAGCCACAGAGAAACATTGACCAGAATCTTTTCTGCAAACGATTAAAAAAAATCCAAAGTCAGGTTTTGAAATGATCATACGGCTTGATTATAAATCACATTAGCACACATATAAAAAGATATGTCACTTTTTAGGCCCGACAAAGCTGACCTAAATGTACTTGATGCATTCAGTAATATGATGTATTATTTGTGAGTTTCGCTTAAATGAATAAATATCAACCGGCAGAAAATCTCTCTGTTGTCACATGGACATGAGAGCCTTGTCTAGTCTTTTAAAACCCTGTCTCAACCAACGTTATTTACTCCACCCGAGAAATCTACCTGGCTACACCCGACCCTACTTGCTTTTTCCGGTAGCTACTTGTTGCATTGTGGTTCCAAAAATAAGCAGCCCTGTTACAAAACGTGATGTAAATACTTTGGAAGCCATTGATTGGTTCAAGACGATTCAAATATGCGGCACAGAAAACTTGACGAGGATAACAGCCACCGTTAAAGACGAATGACAAAGAGAGGAAAAAGTCAAAGGAAGAGGGGAAATGACAAAGCTTGTGCTTCTACAACCTTCCTTTGATAGACCTGAAGCCTATATCCGTCGTGTTTGGTTGGGGTTTGTTGTTTTTTTGGGTTGTTTTTGGGTTGTTTTGTTCTTGTTCTTAAGTTCATGATCTGTTCCACTGGCGTCTGCCTTTATTGTCTGTGTTCTCGTTAGTTTGATCTCGTCCACCTGACCCCCCCCCCCACGCGTGTCCTCCAATCAGTTTCCCTTGCCTCTCATGTTATCCAACTCTTTTGCGTCTCCTTAGTTAGTGCGTGTATATATTCGTTCCGGTTTACTTCCATGTGGTTGTCGAGTCATTGCTTATTTTCCTGGCTGCTACGTTGTCACCCTGCTGTTCCCCGTGAGTTGATTTTAGTTTCTAGTTCGGTTGCTACTTCGTCCAGTTTTTGTTATTTTGTTGTGCCTGCCTTGTTTTATTATTAAAACTTTGAGCTACTTCCTCTCAGGTCGTGCATTTTTGGGCCCTCCCCATTCCTCACCTCTACTCACTATGACCCGCCATGACAATATTGTCTTCTGGTTGATGCAATATTCCAAAAGTACCATAAGGAAAGCACCTGGAAGAAGAATATTCCACACTATCCGTTGTTTTTGTTATGTATATGTACAGTACATTGCGTGCTTGTTACCATTGCCGTTGACAGTAATTCACTGGCATGGTGAGGCATGGCTCCCTGGTATAGGTGCAGTTGAGTGGAGACACAATGCTCTTTGTTGTAGAGCAGAGAAGAGTAGCACAGGGCAGAGTAGAGCAGGATAGAAACCGTCGGTCTAGACGGGGCTTAAATGTCTTTGATGGAACAAAGCTTTGTTGTTTAGTGGGTAGGCAGGCAGGCCCCCAAGTTCCCAGCACAGTTGTCACCATAGCCTCCTTACTCACATACTGTAGGAGGAACGTCAACACTTTGGAGCAGAAGAAGGAACTTTCTGCTTCGGTTTGAATGATGACTGCACTCTTGACCCCACTTTCAGAGTCTCTGGACCACCTACAAAATGCAATCTTGTGTGTCTCTTGATTTCCAAGGGTAAATATTTCTATCATCTTGGAAATGATTTCCGTTGTTAAAAGCACCTATGCGCAATAAGTCTGTAAGTTCTTGTGTTGTAATCATGGTTGGGCAAGAGACATGCACATTGTCTGGTTCCTCACCAGGGAACTGCTGATAACTTTACCAGAAAGATAAAAATGTTAGTTGGGATGGGCTCTAGCTCATCTGTGACCCTTAAAAGCAAAATTGATGTAGTCCTTAGTGCAGCCAGTGGAGAGATGTCAACGCTAACTAGAGGAGGAAGAGGAAGTCAATAAAGCCTACAATAAAGTACAGTATGTACAATAATGCTCATTTTTAACTGCCATAATTGATTGAGAACAATAAGAATCTGTGGAGTCATTTTTACTGTGACTTGAAAATTTGCTTTTTAATTGAGATTTTTAAATACATTTGCAACTAAATTATTTTTTTTAAAGAGGTATAATAAAGTACTGCAATGTAGTACAATCCTTGCAAACTTATGGAAGAAAACATGGGTTCAGTGTAGACACTTAAGTTTGACATGCAATGGGTATTTTCAAGTCACTGCTGACTGTTGGGTTTTTTTTGTATCCTGTCTAGATTATCTCTAATGGCCAAGACCAAAAGTGATTCATGACCCTGGCCTCACGTGAAAATCTTAACTATTTGATGACAATTTGCGAACTGATGAATTCATGTTCAAGAAACGATCAGACAGCCTTTTTCCTTTTTCTTAGCCTTGAGCAAAGTGTGGCTAACACATTACCAAGATGCTAATTTATGAATTGAAATGTTCATTGGTTTATTTAAAAAAAAAAAGAGAGAGAGAGAAAGAGAGAGAGATGTGTTTGCAAGAGAACACACTTGGTAGCCAAACATCTCTCATTGAAATTCTAAAAATATGAGGATTGAAGTTCACCTTTGTCGATATATTGAGCTAGTTTCCTTCATGCTTCCAGTCTAATTGTACGTCAAGGTGAGAAAATTCAGGCCTGCCCGCACCACTACCCCAGGAGAGGGTGGCTGCCTCCTCTCTGTGGTTCCTCAGCCCTGTATGGCAGCCTGGACTCCAGAGTCCCTTTTGTCATTTCCACTTCAATTACAGCCGCCCTCGCATGGGGAGCGAGCCCCCACTGCACTGCGCATTTTCAGGTGTCCCTTGAAAGACAAACCCTCCTTGGCTAGCGAGAGCATCGACATTTCGTTTGAAGACATGCAGCTGATCCCAAGTGATCTGACAATGCAACACCCTGATAATCACTCTTTTTCATTTGATTTGCTCCCACAAAACACCATCTTTCATGACAAATAGTGTGTAATGGCAGGAGGTTATGACCTGACATGTATAATTCTCCCAGGGTGCCCTTCATCGGCGAACAAAGGGTCAGAGAAAAACAAAACAGCAAACGGCAGCATTATATCAGAGAAAGACAGCGTGGAGGCAAGCTGCTAAAGTAAATTGGTCTTGCTCTGACACAGAAGTGGGGGTTAGGTTGCTGATGATAGAGCAGGTCACAGAGTGCCATGGTGTGACTGCTACAGACACTTATTATGCTGTGGGTGTGATTGGTGGGGAGGAATAAGAAGGGAGTTGGGTGCGAGGAATGGCGGCACTGTCTCAAAGTTATAAAGCGTGTGATGATAAGGAGTTCCTATGGGGTAGAAGAGACAGAGAAACAGTGGCCCATTGCCGATGCACCCTAGTGTGCTTTGGCACAAGAACATAATCCTGTGGAGATGTCTTTCTGTGCTATGTTAAAATTCGCCAGATTTCCTCGTGCAAATTTTTATGTCGCAGCAAGGTCAGCGCGGACACTGCTGCTCAGTGTCAGTCTGGAAGAAGGAGTCATAAGAGTAATGGTAAGAGTAGTCACTGTCACTCAAAATACTTCAAATAATGTTATTGTTTTATTGTTATTTGCCATTATTTGTTATGCTTTGGGGAGGTTTCTATGTTTTTTGTTCATTTCATGTCTTGGGGTTTGTCGGCTTTTCCTTTTCCTCTTATGTTTTGGGTTTGCGTTTGTGTTGTTCAAAGTTCATGTTTTTCGTGTCCCTTGTGTCGGAGTCTTGTCAATTTGACAATCAGCTCTGCATCCCAATTGTGTCTTGTCCAGGTGTTAATACCTTATGGGTATTTAGTTTCCTGTTTCCTTTCAGTTCTTGTTGGGTCATTGTTGGTATGGTTATGTTGATGGTTTGTTGCTGTTACTTTAGTGAGTCATATTTTTGTTTTGTTATTTGTTTGTTTGTTTTTGTCCCCGCCTACCCCACTGAGTCATCTAAGTCTTTATTTTCTTCAGCCTTTATTTCAGGATTTTGTTGTTACGGTCAATGTCATTTTTCCTGCTTGATTTTCGCCTTAATTGAATTACATTTCGAGCATACTCCGCTCGCCTGACTCCTTGCTATTTGGGTCTACATCCTCCTCACCTTTCATAACCTCTCTTTGCCATGTCGAAATATGACATACTTATATTTATAAAGTGCATTTTCCACACTTTAAGGCATATTTCTTTGAATTTATCTTCCAAGGCCTCTCGGAACGAGGTTGACTACCCCTGCCCTAGGGCATACCACTACTTCAGATCATGAACCAGAACTGCAAAAGGACAATTCACCAAAGACGTTGAATACAAGAATCGCATCCCGTTGGACTTGCTTCAAACAGCGAAAGGCATTGCGGCTATTGATGTCTATTCATTGATTCAGTGGCCGTCCAGTGCAGTCGTCATCCTTGGTGGCAGTTTTGCTGACGCAGGAATGTCACCCAATATCAACTCAGTTTGATAAAGCCCTCATTTGCATTTGCTGCCTGCTGATCGCCGTGTGATCTGCAGTCATGTTGATCACAATGTGACTAGAGATGAGCTGCCGGAATGTGTCAGATAAATTCTTAGAGGAAGACGGCAGTGATTCAGGAGTCGACTCGAGACAAATAATTCTGCGCTTGAATTTATCACCATTTCATTCTACAGAGCACTTAGATGCCTTGAGGTGCGTCATAAATCAACGGGCACTTTCTCAACGGCTCAGAAGAGCATTGACTCTCCTCAGTGTTCTTCTGGCAATTTTGGTTGAATCCGGACCATCCTGGTGGCTGCCATTTGAAACACCAAGCAGCTTCATTTAACTGGTTATTTTTTTCATACCTACACATTATATATAGAATGTGCAATAGGTAGTCTCTTTCTTTTGAAACAAGTTCTTTTTTCGATTAACACCATTCTGTTCTATGC
Source organism: Hippichthys cyanospilos (assembly GCF_059441005.1). Classification (NCBI taxonomy): domain Eukaryota; kingdom Metazoa; phylum Chordata; class Actinopteri; order Syngnathiformes; family Syngnathidae; genus Hippichthys; species Hippichthys cyanospilos. The sequence continues at coordinate 21,028,001 of NC_142370.1, forward strand.
CTTGAAACCAAAAGTGGGATCTAAACTGGCCACAGGCACACAGCATTCTGCACTCATCAGCACTTCACCTCCCACTGCACTACAAAGAATGTCCCACTGGGGCCACTTGCTAAGGTTTATGCTCTTAATGGTTCACTTCAATTTGGCCATGATTCATCTGCAAATATCGACGCACAGCCTATTTTCGTGAGGAAACAGACGCTTCTTCTTGACTGTGGAAGGACTTTCCAAGAGCTCTAAATGAATCATGGCCATGAGATAAAGCAAGGCCAACACATCACTGCTGTTCACTCACAACTTAGATAAAATGGATCGTAACACTTTCAGTGCAGAGTTTGCAGATTATTCTGGCTAACCACTCTATTCAATAACATAATGAGGGAAGGTATGTGCGTTTGCCGCTGAATAGATTCATAGAGAAAAGGAATTTTGCCACTGGTCATGATGAATCACCCTTTAAAATGCCCTTGATGAATTGAGAATGGCGCTATCTATGCAAATAGGTCCAAGGCTAACCTCTAGCATGTACTGCTCAATTGCCCTGTAGCAGTCAGAGACAGCTCCCATCAGTAAGTGACCTCCAAATGTCCCTTAAAACTTGGAAAGACATAGCTTTACATTACTTAAGCTAATATCGTGAAATTGCATCATACTGGAGTTGATGTGTTTATTTCATTCCGTGGTTGACTGGCATAGGCATCACTTAACAATTACCCCACCATTTCAAAGAGACTTGTAAGTTCCAGTTCTTTCACCGTTAAGTATGTATAAGCAACGCACGTGTGAACAAAAGCATATAAGAAAAAAAGATGTTGTTTTGTCATTTGTAATTAGTTGTATGGACTGGCAGTTGTCAGAGTGCAGAATGTGTTGCACCACGAGGGAGATGAATAAATAGAAAATACCTGTGTGGCTTAAAACAAGATGGCAGTTCAGCTACCTTAAAAAAAAAACAAAAAAAAACTTGGGATGGCTTAGTTTTAATTCCTACACACAATGCAGAATGTGACAAAATATGGCCAGAGCAGTACCATTGTTTTTTAATTAGTGTATTTAGATTACAGTTCCATGTGTTACAGCTCTTGCTGGATGCTTGCCTTTGTGATGTACTGTTGCTGTGAATTTCTTTTGTTATTAAAAGCTAGAAAAATCAAGTTAAATTAAGCCGAATAACATTGACCTTGAAATTTTAAATGATGTAACTGACATTTTAAGAGTGAATGTTGAGAATGATGGGTTGAATCTGATGTAGCCTGATGTACACACAGGCCCTAAAAACACATTTTGTGAGGTAAGGGAGGACTAGCTCTTACTAACTTTTTATTTTTAAAGAAAAGAAACGGTAGGTTCCCTTCTCTATAAGTGTTTTACCTCAATATTTTGCAGTGTTCCAAAATGTCAGCTAGCTCTTTTGTGTGTGACTACATGCAGCAATGCTCATTTTACCTATGAAAATTGTTGGGTCTCTGGGACTTACAAAAACTAAAAAACCATGGGTCCCAACAGAAATACTTGGAGTCCAAAAAATTGTGCAGTAAAAAGGAAAAAGTAATTATAAGGTTCAAACTACATTTAGGAGAGGTGAGCAAAAAAACACAGATGTTAACAAATGTCACAGTAAAATTAATTCAAATACAGTGGGCCCCCAAGTTACGAACTTAATCCGTTCAGCGGCTACGCTCGTAACTCGAACTGCTCGTATGACGGGCAATCCAAACCTATGTTAATTCGTTAATGCGTGCAACGCGTGCAAAAACCTTAGGTAAAAACATCACGACTTTATACACATCTTAAAAATGAGTAACATCATCTACTGTACAGTTAAATTAAATAACATATACAAAGGAAAAATGACATTTACCTATGAAAGCGACCTAACTTGAGCTGGGTGGAGGCGGAGGGGAGCAAAGATCATCCCGCAAAGTTTATACTGTAATGCTAATATGCTATTGGTCTTACAATGTCACAGTCACTGTTTCAGTCACGGTGTCAGTTTTTTTTATTATCTCCTGCTTGGTTTCTATTGTCATCATCCTCTTACTTCTTCCTTTACCGCTACTAGCAATTTTAGAAGCTATGTCTAACAGATAAAGTTTGCAAAGTCTTCACAACATTCCTTCCTTCCGTTTCACTCATTTTCTCTCCTTCCTTCCATCCCGACCAGCTGTGCCATCAAGCTAGATAAAGGCGTTGGGCCAATAGCATATCGGCATTTCTGTGATTGACGTGACGCCGGCCAATAGCATCTCCGTGAGTGAGACCGGGTGACCTTAATCGACCAATAGCATATTGGCATCTCCGTGACTGACTCCGTGACTGATACCGTGACTGAGACAGTGACTGTGACGTTGTAAGAGCAATAGCGTTCACGTTACTGTCACAAGCGTCAACTGCTGATTTTGTTGACGCAGCTAAGCGAAAATATATTTGCATACACAATGACGGGCATGTCGGATTGTTCGTAAGACAAAAGGCTTGCTCGTAAGCGGGGGACAAAAATCTCCGTGGTCCACGCTCGTAAGTCGAAATGTTCGTAAAACAGGGTGTTCGTAAACCGGGGGCCGACTGTACAATGAACTTATTCGTAGCATCCGTCATCTTCTTCATCGCAACTATCGATTTAACAGTCAATTTTCGTAGAAAAGTCTACGAAACTTTCTACTTTCTACTTTGAGTGTTTATTTGTTTAGTTTCAACATGTCTGTTTTGTTCCCCTTCTTGAGCTTCTGAATTATTTTATGTTCGCTTCTTTACTTTTTAGCTCATTGTTATCTGATTGTGTGTTATTTCGCTTGTCACTGACACACACAAAAAAAAAATAAAAAATGCAGAGTTTACTTTGTTTTGGACCTAAAGATTCCCTTCTGTTTATCACATATTCGCTCATTTTTTCTAAGGACAAACTCATTTTTGTAAGAACAAACAAGTCCACTGTGCATTTCTCTGTGAAATATATTGTAAAAAATAAATAAATATAACGATTTAAAGATCTGGCCCACAATTTGATGATAGGGAAAAAAGTTGTTGTTTTTTTTCCCTGCTGAACATATATGGCATGCATAGAGGAAAATCTATTCCCAAGAGGGCCGGACCAATAAAATCATGGTATAAATTTATACAACTTTAAAACAACAACAAATGTATTCTTCTTTTTAAATATGGTACCAAATAAAACAAGTACAACATCACTATTAATCATAAACTATTAAAATGATATTCCCAAATCTTAAAATATTTCAAGATTTTCATTGATTAAAAAAATCAGTTCATTTTGATTCTTTACAAAATCATCTTGCGGGCCTGATTAAACCCATTTGAGGGGCAGAACCAGCCCGCAGGCTGTATGTTTGACACCACTGATCCAGAGGCTATATCTGTCTAACACAAGCTTACTCAAAATTATTGACGCAGAGCGAACAGACCATAAGCAGCATTATGTTTTATGTTAATGAAACTCACTGCATAGTAATATAGTTGTCTTGACACAAGGATTATTGTTTGCTAACCTAGCATGAATTTAAGACAGATTTATGTTAGCTTAGCTAGCTAGGACATCATTTACCTCCCTCATTCCTTGCTGCGTTATTCCTGCTACGGGCGAACAACTTTATGATATCCATCTCGTTAAATTTTAAGTCTATTCAAAATATTTTTTTTAAAAATGTTATTGTCTGCTAAACTTATTGACTTCTTGCAGTGGTTCGCATCACTCCCTTGCTCGCTCACGGAATATCAGCCAGTCGCTACATGTCAATAAATTAGCCATGTGCGTGTTTTTTATGTGGCGTGAATACAGAAGCAAGGAATTATTATACCGAGTAGTAATTATCATACTATGTAGTATGTGGCATGTGCGCTCTGAAGTGAATAAAGTAATTATGAAACGTACAGCATTGGGACGACTTTACTCTGGAGTTACTGCTGGGAGTATGGTCTTGACAACGATCTAGTTGTCATCTACTTGGTCATTACCTTAGAGTTTGAGGCTCACAGCGTGAGTAGCATTCATTGTAGACAAAGCTGTGTTTTGTATTCTCGATTTAGGTTCTTTTTTTTGCGTGAGATCAAAACAGATATGGCAGACAAAGTTGTCAAAAATGTTCGTAAGTCGTCAAGATTTGTTGAATATAAGAGTAGATGGACGATGATTAATATTTTGATGTAAAAAAAAAAACAAAAAAAAAAAAACAATGAGCACTAATGCATTGTCGCAACTCAATGATGCATCCATAAAAGAAGACCCTGCAAAAACACAGCTACTCTTGTAAAGCAAAATATTGAAAATGATAAAACATAAATTAAAATGAATGGAAATGAAAATGCAGGGAAATGCTTGACCGTAGACAGAAATGTAGATAAAGCGATAAAGCAAGACAAAACAGATCATGCCGGTGCACCATTTCTGAACGTGCTTGTGAATGAAAACAGACAGTCAAAGCAGCCTAGAGCAACATCCACCATAAATAGCCCAGTGCCACACAACCCAGAGCAACAGGAGCTCCAAAGACTATGCTAGAAAGTATGATATTAACATATTTGACACTAAAGAAGAACATTTTTGACAAAAAAAAAAAAAAAATTCTATTGTCTACAATAGAAGGACTCAGACACGCCCCTGTTATATGCTCCAACATCACCACAACAATGAAAACCTTCTGGGCCACTTAGGGATTTAGCAGTATTTCTAACGTATATTATTCAGCCGCAGGAAATTTATTTGATGCTGCAGTAATGTTGGATGAATTTTCGAACACTCTTGTAGTGAACTCCGTCCGACAGGAGCAGTTGGTTAAAAAGCAATACGCTGTGACTTAATTGGAATGAACCAGTCAACTGTATAATGCATTTGGATGAACTACAGTAGATATTGTATGTATTTCATCAAGACAATTGCTAACAACATTAAAGCGGATGGGTGTTTGTTTGAATGCATTCCTTTGCGATTTATAAATGGGGAGCATGTCTTTACAATGTCCAGCATGACTGACTCCATGACTGTCTTCCATTCTGCTCCTTTTTTTAAACCCATGTAAAATCATTCTAATAAATTGCACGTCTGAGCAAAGTTTTCGCTTGTGTGCCCTTGCGTTAATTTTAACCGTCAATAAACATCCTTTGCAGTGGATTGTTGCTCAATGTCTGCAAATGAATAAATAAAATAATTGATCAATTAAACTAATTAAACCAAAAAAAAAAAACCTATCACAGCAATCTCAAATTTGAAAAACAATTCAAGCACATGAACATCGACGATGCTTCTTCCACAAATACTCCAGTTCAAAAAGCCAATACAAAGGGGAGAGCGAGCCTTTGGTTCATTACACATCAAAATTTTAGCTTTGGACCCCAGAGGCAACGATTTGTATTTCAAATTTCTCTCAAGAGAGAGAGCACTACTCATGATGAAGGGTCATTTAAACCCAGTAATAGGCTTCATCCCTGGCTGAGCAGCAATTTGACAGGAAGCCTGAGTTAGTGTAGCATAACGTACCTGACACAGCTGGCTCTCTTCACACACAATAAGAATGCCCACCCTCCGTCCCTGGAAAAAAAACAAACAAATAAAAAAAACCCAAGTCATCGGGACCCATCAAAGGTAAAATAGTTGGGGAATAGCAGAGTAAGTTTTTACACCTGTTCCCCAAGCTCATCAAAGCGTGTCATTGGTATTCAAGTGGAAGGGAGATGGGGTGAGGGGCACAGGAAAAACAAAAGAAAAATGAAAAAATAATGACGGACTCATGGTAAACCAGCCTTTTTTTTCTCATCCAATCTTGAGAATGTTAGTGGCTGGAAATCGGTGCATTGATCAAGAATCGAACCTGCACCGACTATATAGTATTCTGGAACTCAATCTTCACTCAAATCAAATTAGGAGAAGACCAATGATGCACACTAAAAGAGATATCTGTTAATGGTTTGATTGATCGGATTTAATTAGCCATTAAGGCACACATGAGTTAAAACGAGATAAAACAAAATTTGGGCAATCACATCCTACTGAAAAGCCAAAATTGTGGCCATGCACATTTGTTGTCAAACAAAACCAATATATGCAAACAACGTCAAACTCTCAAAGCAAATTAGACTTTTCTTGTTTTTATGATATTCTTGTTATTTTATGTTACCATCTGTAACTCATCAGTATGCTACAGGCACTGTTATCCACAGATAAATAGGGAGGAGGTATCCATTGAAGAATGCGCATCTTATCATTCAAGACTCACTTATACCTTGAAAAGGTCAGCTTTAATACTCTCGTATCATATTGCGCTTCTCACTTGATTTTTATTCTTCTACGCAGGCGCAAATGGGCTATATTTTTGGGCATTAATCCAGTCCACTGATTACTGAATAATCTAATTAACATATGCAGCAAAGAATTATTCCATTACCAACTATGCTTCATCGCTACTGAGGTGAGACAGAGGGCCCGATTTTTGTGCCTAGTACTTGTCTGGAGCAAAACACAATGTAACTGTGCGCATGATGGACAGAGTTTTCTTTCTTTTCCTGTTTTTCTAGCTTTTGCACAGCTGCAGCGAGGTGGAATAGGGCGTTTTCTCCTTCAGTCGGTATAATTGTGGTAAAAATACTTTGGTCTCTATAGACCTGTGACTTTCCTGCTAATAGGCAGAAAGCCGTAGCCTCTGGATAATTGGAAAGACCTTCCTGCCCTCCAGTTTGAGTGGCATGCCTCAGCCAGTTGAGTCAGTCACCTGATAGGAGCTCAGCTACATCAAGCTGTCGGCTCAAATCCAGAGTAATCAGGCACTTCCATTAACAAGCTACTCACACACTCGGATGTGTTCTGGGCGAGGCGGTGTGTCCAGCTCACACGAGCGTACGCACGCACGTATGCAAGAGTGCACACGCTTGTGAGCCCACGCACAGACGCTCTAAGGAGACAGCTGATGAGCAGTCACCTGGCAAATTAGCTTATTTGACAGATGCGCACGCATACTCATCGGTACATTACAAACAAGCTCCGGTAGCGTTGCAATTTCTCTGCCTGCAGACACTCATTCAGACCTTCGCCATAACCTTCTTAATTAGTCACTTTTCAGATCGAAGGAAAAAAAAAAACATAACAGTTTACCACGATATCAATTAGGACGGGCGGCTAAGTTTGCACGACCGCCTCGAAGTTCGGGGACCCGAGTTCAAATTCACCTCGCTCCACCCTTCTTTCTGTGTGGAGTTTGCATGTTCTCTCCAAGCCCGCGTGGGTTCTCTTCGACTTCCTCCCACACACCAAAAAACATACATGGCAAGTATATTGGACATAGTAAACTGTCCTCAGTTGTGGTAAGGTGCGTGAAAAATTGATAGCCTCTGGGTGCCCTGCAATTGGCTGGCCACCAATTCAGGGTGTCCCCCGCCTACTGCCCGAAGTCAGCTGGGATAGGCAACAAGATAAGGGCCTCTAGAAAATGGATGGATGGATCAAGATTTATCAATAAGGAACAAAGACGGAACGATATCTAAATCTCACAGTTCAGCTTTATCATATTTATTATTGTAGGAAAGTTCACAGTATAGCGGTAAGACTCACGATATTACCGTGCAGGTGGGGCAGAGAGGCGCATACAAGAGTAACGAAAGGCCACTCTTTCTTGCTTGATAGACGTCAGCTCCATAGACTTCACTAGTGTTTTTTTTTGCATTTTCCAGCAGGATTTGTTGAAAGAGACTTCTTCAAATGAAAGATTGCATGTACTTTGATTCCTGTCCATCAAAGAATCACATTCATATACTTTCAAAATGTTATAATTGCCACAAAAACAACTACAGTAGGCAACCCTGAACAAGAACTTTTCTCAAAACTAGAACATATCACCGGCGATTTCCTTCTCTTTAATCCATAATAGAAGAAGCCTCTCCATTTTGTTGTCGACCGAGGTCCGTCCCCTGGCAAGGAAAGTCTTGCCCTTAGAAGATTGCCGAGCGGTTACAGCCATACTCACGAGCAAGGTTAACTATGCGTGCGCCTCCGTATTTTTTTATTATCTCCTGCTTGGTTTCTATTGTCATCATCCTCTTACTTCTTCCTTTACCACCACTTGCAATTTTAGAAGCCATGTCTAACAGATAAAGTTTGCAAAGCCTTCACAACATTCCTTCCTTCCGTTTTTCACTCATTTTCTCCCCTTCCATCCCGACCAGCAGTGCCATCAAGCTAGATAAAGGCGTTCGGCCAATAGCATATCGGTATTTCTGTGATTGAAGTGACGCCGGCCAATAGCATAGCCGCATCTCCGTGAGTGAGACCGGGACTGTGACCTTAATCGACCAATAGCATATCGGCATCTCCATGACTGACACCGTGACTGAGACAGTGACTGTGACATTGTAAGAGCAATAGCATATCAGCGTTACCGTGACATTCGTGAACAGTTGATTTCGTTGATGCAGCAAAGTCAAAAAAATAGTCCGGACACACTGACCGGTATGTTGGATTGTTCGTAAGTTGAAAGGTTTGTCCGTAAGAGGGGGACAAAAAACGCCACGGTCCACGCTCGTGAGTCGAAAAGTTCGTAAAAGAGGGAGTTCGTAAACCTGGGGCCCACTGTATTCTATTCTCAGTCACAATAACATCATGGCCCATGAAAAAGTGTATGCTCACGACTTTGACAATACTCATTAATTTTGTGGATAAATTGAATTTTCCATCATGACTTTCTTCGAATTTCATGGCATTTCACATTTTATTCCTGCAAATCCAATTCGATTCCTGCTTCTTTTCCACTTGAATTCAAATTCAATTTCAAATTCAAGAATTTAATCGGAATTCAACGATCATCCAATTTTAATTCTGAACCGCTTTCCTCCCTGAGCACCAATGACGTAAATTAGGGTAAACTTTAAAACTGTTTTAGATTATCATTTGTCTTTACAGTAACTTCATACTATTCTGGGCATTTTTAGGAACCAAATAAATAAATAAATAAATACAAACAGTACACAATTTTGTACTGTATTTGATGTCGCACTAAAATTACAAGCCACATCTGATATGAAGCAAGTTTAGGACCATGTCCGCCAAAATTTAAGCATTTTTTTACCACCTTTTTAGTAATAGCGTCAGATTCAAGACAAGACAAATGATTTTGTATGTGCAAGTTAAAAGTGAGTCGAAAGTGAGATCAGTAGCAAATAATTTGTATAAACTAATTGACACCCAGCGACATACAGAGACACAGTGTCTACTTAAAGGATGGCCACTGTTCATGGAAAGGCCACATTAGGAGTGCATACACCTGGAAATATTATTATTTGTTTTTATTGAAACAGTTATAGACCAAATTTAGGTGTGAGGAATTTGTCAATCATTATAGCTTATTCGGGATTGGCTGGATCTAGCAGTTTCAGTGGTTTTGAGGAATCATGCTATTATTGAAGTTTTGAGAATTCCCAGGGTCAATTGCCAATCCCTTCAAAATTGACATCCAATAGCACTGTCATTCATTTGCAATATTGAAATATATGACATGCGCAGTTGATGAATGCTGTGTTTCTTCCCTTTCAGGGCACAATGAGCCAGCAGCTGCAGTCATTACAAATATGTAAATAGGGCACACCACCTCAGTGACCTCTGAGCTCATTTGACGATGTTTAATGAGCAAAATGGTCTGTAGGTATTCTTCAGCAGCCAAGTGCCATCTATAATGTGCTACATGTAATACCACTCAGCATCTTACTTACTGTTGCTGCCGAGGCACAGAATAATGACCTATGTTTAAGTATGGGCAGGAAAACAAGTACTATATATACTTTTGGCTCGTGTCAGTGACTGTAATGGTGAAAAACATTAAACAGATTGCCTGTGACACAAAGGTGCGCTAAAACCAACTCATAAAATGTTCGATAATTAATTTAAAATGCTTTGATCTGAGAGCCACAAAACTCTCAAAGTGAATGGAAAATATATGACATGGAGAATACTGTGCAGGTATGAACCATAGTCACATGCTAACGGCATACCTTCTCTCAGTTTTTGTTCTAATAGTCTGCATTTTTTTTTTTAAACAGCAATACCCTTTCCCACCCATGTGAGCCTGTCAAAGCATGACAGAGTACACCTTTGATCCCACTGACGCATCTCTACTCCACTGTCTGCCTTCCAGCCAACATCCCTCCTCCACTCTTCTGTGGTGCTGTCAAAAATTGGGAAAAGTTCTGACCTCCCTTTGTCTACTCTGCCCACTCATTCCAACAAATGAAGTCTTGCAGCATGTGTTCTTCTTAGGAGGCAACATAACAGCCACCCCAAGCCGAGCCTCAGTCACAATGGCACCACCTGCCGCCCTCTGCACCCCTATTAATCAGTGCTGTGTCTTTTCCTTCCACTTTAACTCATACAATTAGTCTGCACTCTGGGCTCATTTCTCACTGTGAACAGCTAATAGTTGCAAATGCAAAACTGAGAGGCACAAATTGTAGCACACTCAGATGCAACTAATTATACAGCTGTGCTGATGACTTAAGACATTAAATGGGCAAAAAAAAAAAAAGAATAACACTATTTGTCTCCTGTGTTTGGGTTCTCTGAGCACCGAGAATGTGAGCTCAAATGTAATAGAGATAAAATGGTATGAAAATAAAAAAATCGTCATTATAGTCCAGAACATTAGGAGTGACTATTACAGTGGACCCCTGGTTTACGACTTTCCTGCCTTACGTTTTTTTCACCTTACGACAAGGCCCGCGACGTTTTTTTGTCCCCTCTTTACGCCATTTTTTTTTCCTTACGACACATCCAACATGGCAGTCAGTGTGCCCGACGCATCCAACATGGCGGTCAATGTGCGCTCATACATCTATACACGCGTCATTGCTTACATCACTACAATGCTTGTCTGCTACTGGTCGGCGCACGAGGTCACAAAGATGGCTGCCTAAAGACTTTATTTCGAGTGAGAATGCTTTCAATATTGTATTTATTGTGCATCGCAGTGCTTAATCCAAACTTTAGTTGGTTAGCTATGGGTCCCTAGATTGCTCGTGAAGTGAAAGAGAAGATGATTTATATGGACACGAAGCTGGAGATAATCAAGAAATACGGAGAAGGCTAAGGTAGTAAGCCTAGGCTCCTCTTACGAGGGAATATGGCCATAGCAAGCTTGTCACGTCGCTAAAAGGTAAATAAATCCTTTATATATGTCTTTATTTATGATGTTATTTAACTGTATACATGTATATTATACATACGTAGCAATTAGTTTACTATTTTAATACCAATGTTTAATATGTATCTACAATTTTGATGGTTTTACCTGGCATTTTACACGCATTAGCTAATTAACATAGGTTGGATTGCCCGCCATATGGCGAATTGGCGTTACAATCCCAACCACGGATTGATCCGTAAACTGGGGGCCCACTGTGTTATATTATCCTTAAAATAAATAAAAACAAACACATCAAATAAATCTTTGCACTGAAGGAATTGCAACAAGTTTTATTTGGACAAAATAAACTGAAAATTATTTGTATTAGCGCTTTTCTACCTTCAAAGTACTCAAAGCGCTTTAATACCATCGCCTCATTCACCAATTGATGATGCAGCATTAGAAGAAAGTCAACACAAAGGAACACGATCACAAGGCTCAGGATCAAACCCACAACATGAGGGTTGCGAAACAACGACTCTGCCACCTGAGACCCACTCAGCTCTACTCAGTTACAATCATACGGCGAGCATCACAAATGATGCGCCATGTTAATTTCAGTGTGCCATAGTTCAAGAGGAAAGCGACTGGAGATTGCTGAGCAGGGCCAGTTGATTGGATCCCTCGTTGCCATAGGCAAACTGTTGGAGGTTAATGTTGCAAGCGAGGACAGAATGTTCTGTAACATCCTCCAGTGAACTGCTGCCACAGGTCACAAAGTGCAGAATAGAGAAGGAGACATTCAAGAAAAATGCTTGTAATTAAAAAAGAAAAAAGACGAAAAAAGCAATTCGATAAGAGTCTCGAATTTGGAAGAGCACCAACTATTTTTTTTCAATCCCGCGGCACAATGTGAAAGATTGTTGACTGCAGTTGAAGCAGATGTTAAGAAAATGAGTCTCAAACACATTTGTGTCACAGGAGGCCACATATTAGTTATGTTTCCCTCCCATCAAAATGACCATGAAACTATAAATCTCCAATTGCTTCTATAATCAAAGAATATTGCGGTCAAATTTACCTTAAACCCCGTTGCCTTTAACTAAATGTCAGTATGCGACCATCGTCGTATAACTTGTTCAGAAAGATTTGTTGTCAAAGATATTACAACCCATGTTTTTCTCTGAAATATGTCCTCTGAAATCAAACTAGTCCAAGCACACTATTCTGATGAATATTGTGTTTCTGAAACCTATTCAGCCTTTTAAATCATTCTAATTTGATGCTTGCTAATGACTGAAGATGACATGACAATTGTTCAAAGCTGAGGTAGCAATGAATTCCAGCCCAGCTTGTGAAGTTCGCATGGCCAAGTACAGAAAACAGGTAGGCCATCATTGGTTGAGACGGTTTACATGTTTTCTGAATTTGGCCACATGGCCTTCACGAGCTGAGCTGTGATTGGTTGTGAAACTCATGGACTGCAATCTCACGTTACTCACAGAATCCCAGGTGCCCAGTGGAATACTGGACAATTCTATCGAACTAGCTGGACACTACTTGGTGACTCCATCATCTTACTCACTATGTATGTAATGCTACACTATGCATTACACTATGCACTATGCATGTAATATCAACAGCGGCCAGAAGCGGCGGCCAGAAGTGGCGCCAAAAAAACAAAAGATCAAGCACAAACGTATGAAGTGTTAAAGTAAATAATTTCCAAAACATTATTTCGGGTGCAGCCCACGCGGCCCGGTACCAGTTGATCCACGGACCGGGGACCGCTGTTCTACAGTACAAATTCACTTCATGGTTATTCTTTGTAATTTAGCAAAACAATAAGTAGCATTTGCACTCTTTAAAGACGCAGGGTGGCACACTACGGCGTCAAAGAGAGACCATTGTTTGGAAGCATGCACGCTGCGAGCAAGAGTGCAAGCTCAAACAAATATAATTCGCCATTGGCTTCAAACATAATAGCACGGAACCTATAAAACTTGATCAAATATGTCAATGCTGGTTAGTTACCCCGGGACATAAAGAAAATGAAAACACAACTCTTACCAGTCACAAGACACAAACTGACAAACTGTGATTTAAATTACATTGGCAACATTTTTCCTCCTTGGCTTTTCGTAGCTTAAAGAAACATGACTGCCAGCATCTTCGTAGTGCTCCCCATATCATATAAGTAGTGATTACTAGACCTACGAATATATATTCAAATATATGTTGGTTGGATAGAACACACTTATTTACACCTTATGAAATGTATAGTAGTTTTACAAAATGCATAACAAACTAAATATTACAAATTGTCACTTTAAAAGACAGATGGCACTTTTACTTGAATTATTTTAATTTATGTGATTTATTTCATTTTTTTTTTAGCACATAGTAATAAAAATACACATTTCTTATGTGTGTGCATTTAACTGTACTATATTGATTTTGGAGTGATATAAAGTTGTCACGTTTATCATGTTTATTTATCTGCATTAGAGCTTGGGCTCATTTCAAGCAAAAAACAAAAAAGTCGCGATTAGTCGACGAATCGAAAAAATAATTAATCGACACTTTAAATAATCTTTAGTGACGAAGTGAAGAATCATTGTTTTGCATTTCCTTTTGTGGGACACATAATGTGGTGTGGCCTACCAGATCTGGACTAAGTTCGAAAAGGAGTCAGGTTCTTTGGTTTGAGCTAAGATCTTCTGTGCTCTGTTAAATGCAAATCGCCTGCTTCAACTCAAATAATGGTTACTTTTTCAATCACAACTGTGTTTCTATTCGAGCACTTTGACCAGGACTGATTCGATGCTACTAAATGCATGCTATTAAAAGGTCTGCAGCCTTTTCAAAAGCTTAATACACAGGGAATTTCACCATGCATATAAAGGAGTTTAATTTGTTAGAACATGACATGTGAGGTTAATTTCCAGCCAGTTCCCTTATCCAGGTTTACAGCCCACTTCTCCTCTGGGATGGTTTGAATACTGAAAACCACTTTTGCTGTCCACAGCATATGTAATAATAATAACAGATTATACCGTGCAAACTAACACCTCCGGGTAGATACTGTACATGGAGCAGAAGTCAAGCACTTCCCTGTCTTTGACATGCTCACTTCTGTGTTTTGAGCCGCATCCCACGCTCAGCATCTCCATGAAGTCACAAACAGGTAAAACAAAAGGCATGTCCTTAACAATGAACCCACTAACAAGGTAAAGTAGCTCTAAGACAAACCAAGAGAGTCGTAGTGCGCTACCACTTATATTTTATGAACATCAGATGAAGATTAATGTAGCTGCATCAATGGTATGGCATAGAATGGAATGGTATTTTATTATCTCTGAATGTTTGTGTTATTATTATTGCAGTATGTATTTGATAGGTGCACTTTGTGCGCGAAACCTAAAGAGATGTCCACTTCGCCAAATAGCACCAGTGATTTGACCAACCATTTAGAGCGGTGCCATAGAAACAAAAAGTTAGCGAAAAGAAAACACGAGGATTGCGCTCTCTTGCTGAGGGATGCCACTTCCACCTCAAGAGGTTAGGAGATTCGCTAGGAGATATGCTGCCACTTTCCACAGCATTTCAAAACCTTGTCAGCAAGATCCCTATCACAAGTAGCAATAATGACAAGGTATGCTAACGCTAATATTCACAGTAAAATTGCTATTAATAATAGTCTAAATAATTCTGGTCAATGTAACTGTAGGTTGGACAGGATGTTAAATACCTTACCTATGATGTAGGCCAGCTGCTAATGTCAGCCCCATCGAAACTGTCTATTTTTGAAACATCTGTCCCTAACCTAGCTGACTGAACTTGAATTTTAATACTAGCATTGAAATTGTCAAATGCACAAAATGTGTTTGCCTATAGCTTAAACAATGCATCACCATGCAGTGAAGCTAAGTAATAAAGTGATTAAAATACAAAAACAAAGATTTTGTATCTTGTATAGGTTTACAATACAATGCAGATGAAATGATTTGTACTGGTTTCAGGCTTAAGCCAACCTTTCACTGGATGTGTAATGAGCGCAATGAGCTATAGTTAGAATGGCAAATCCAAATTTCCAGTTATGGCGGTGAGAGTAATATACAACTAATGCAATAGCAGTGTAATTCATTACATTTCAAATACGGTAATATTGTCATGAAACCTTTAACATGAATATAACATCACTGTAACATTACTTTGAAATAGCAGTAATAAGTCATAAATAATGCATTACAGTTTTGAAGTATCTTGCCCACTACTGGTTTTATGTGTGTGTCCACCAATAGATTGTGCAATTACATGCTGTGATTGAAAAACCATCATTCCAAGTAAATCCAAAGGCAGGTTTTGATATCAATCATGTTCACATGCATGCTACATATCAGAAATTTCACTGCTGACAAACTGTCAAAACAAATCAAAGGCACATGCATCCAGCTGGCACATGTTGATTTTGATAAAGGTCCAACTGACATGCCTTATATATTTCATATTGCTTCCAAAGCTCTTTGCTGAGCTATATGTTTTTTTCTTGCTAGAATTGTAACTATTTGTTCAGTTTGTCTATTCACGCATGTTGTGCAAAGTTCTCAAATTTAACTTTGGAATCAGGCGTTATTAAAATGAGTAACATCTTTATTATATATGTTGGCAGTTTCTGCATTTAATAAACCTTCCTATGCTGCAACATGTATACTAGGCTGCGAATTTGGTGTTGAGAAATTACTGATTCCATTGTCAGGCAAAAGCCCCGACACCTTGAGACCGAAATTGCAACTTTTATTATCTTAATCATCTTATGAGATTTTGTACTGAGCTGCAACAAGGCATGGAGAAGGTAGAACAGTCCATTATACAATGCTCGAAAGCGTTCAACTTTTGGAAAAAAGAATATATTGCGGTCAATAACTGATAAAAGACAGCAGTGAGCAAAGAGCTTCCTCAATGTGAAAAAGTTGCATTTATTTCCAAGCGTTCGTTTCTCTTCCAGCAAATCCACTCTGAAAGCTGAAAAATCAATAACTTCAAAACAGCACAACAGGTGGTGACACACAAGTGACACCAGAGCAACAGCACTTGATCAATGAGCGGACAAGCAAGAGCTGATGATAAACCACTGTTGACTTTGAACATTCCCTTTCAAAACTGCCAAAGGAAAACATGACAACTACATGCGATGTATGTGTTGATGTTGTGTCGTGGGTTTAGTGTAATTTGTTATAAGCTTGTCTACCTTATTAGGATAACTGAGTGAAAGGAAGACTGTAAGATTTAGGCTTGATTGCTGTTTTTGCTTTTTTGGGAGGGATGTGTGTGTGTGTGTGTGTGGGGGGGGGGGCAAGTTTGGGTAATTTACAAAAATGACGAACTGGCGACAACGGAAGGGGATCCATGTACCAGTTGATGAATTAGCAACATAAAGTCAAATGCCCACCAAAGATGTGTGTAGGCAGGATGAAGATAGAGATCAGCGGCATAATCAGTCAACAGACTGAAAGATAATTATTGCTGATCATTTGATCTGAGGTGTTTGCCGTTGAAAGAGAGAACAGGTGCATGCTATCTTTTGATCTGTGACAAATGGATTAAGTGACAATAATTTGTAGTAATCCTGCTGCTTGGAGAGTCATGCTTTCTCATACTCACTATGCATAAATATTCAGAATTTACAAATTGCTGATACAATCACTGCAAAAAAAAAAAAAAAACAGAGGTCTTCATGGCGCCTCTTCATCATCATTGTGAGCAGCCCATTATCAGCAGTGCCTCGAAACCAGAACCTAAACGTTATGTTTCATTTTGCTTTTCTGTAATGTTATGTTACACGTGGATGTGTTGGAAACGACAGTTGTTTCTCCTCGCACGCGAAAGTCAGGGAGTGGGGTGAGAACAGATTTGAACACTGGAACAAATGCGAGGGCATCCACAATAGAGCTTGAGAAAATAAGACGCCGAGTGGGAAGCAAGCATTCAGTGTTGGGCTGACTCATTCACCAATGCTGAGCACAGCACACGCCGTTTGCGTTTGTGCCCTGTTTCTGGCCACAATACTCACGTCACGTTGAAAATTCCTTGCAGTCCTCTGCAGTGGGAATACATTCACGAATGTTTGGCTGAAGCTTCAACAGCAGAAAACACAAACAGTTGGAGATGAATGCTGAGAATTTGAAAGGCTGCAGCTACCGCAGTGCTACTGCTCGAAGGCAATGCCGTGGCTCAAACTAATGTGACAGGATTTAGTGAGATCAATTGGATTAGAGCTGTATTTGACCTCTTTCAAATAAAATGCCTTCTATAGAATTGTTCATGCCGCCCTGGCTAGTACTTTGTGAAAGCAGTAAATATAGCCCAAGGCACAGAAACAAAAAAACTGCCAAATGTTCTTATTTTTCCACCTGGGAGGAGAAGGGGAGAAGGTAGCGGCATGAACTCAAGTACAGTATTGCGAAAGACAGTAGAGGCTCTGCTGTATTCTGTAGTTGCACAATGTATGAGGATGGGAGGTGATTAGATGACATCCATCCGTCTATCCGTCCATCCATCCATCAAGCCATCCATCCATCCATCCATCCATCCATCATCCATCCATCATCTGGACCACCAACCCTTACAAGGTTTGCCATTTTCTTGGAGCCTATCCCTTGGTGGTCTGAGTAAATTAGGCCCTTAGTCCTCTGGGAATCATCCAGCTAAAGTGTGAGAAGGAGAGGAGGGTTCCAAAAAGTTTTTCCTGTGTCCAAGACCAGAGACTCTTGTTTCTACATCAGCTGCATTTGCGTCAACACAGCTCTTGCTTGCTGAAGCTAAATTCAGATGACATTTATTGAAAGACTTAAGGAAATTTGAAGGGAGGCGAGAAGTGATTATGCTGAACATGTCTGCTGCAAACAGCGCGGCAAAATGTCACACAGGCAACTAGCTCACCAGGTGGTTGATGCACCACCATTATGAAAATTGAGCATGTGTTCATAAGCCTGATGACTAACAAGATACCGTGGGAACTTGTGATCGGTGCACACATACAGAACTCATCAAACGTTCGGGCTTTGTGTGTTGATGAGTCTCTACTAACCACTTTTGTCACCACTATGAACTAAATGATTTGTGATAAGAGTTGTTTTAGTTACCATCTTTGATTTAAAAACAGAACATTTTGCGAAACTTAAATTGTTTGCTGAATTGTTTGTCAGCAAATCGGCAAAAACGTTCATCATTAATTCCAATCAAAGCAGATGTATGCAAATGTCTTATTTTGATTCAACACAATGACAATCAGTGGGTTTTTATACATGACTAATAATTCTAAGAACATTTCCAGTTGAGAGGCTGAAATTCTGAGCATTTGGACAATTTTAGGTTTGAAAATGATTCATCGATTGTCAAAAATAATTAGCGATTTATTCAGTAGGAGTTGTCAATTTTTAGTTGGAATT